>NC_060163.1:13814614-13834449 GCF_021292245.1 Micropterus dolomieu
GTCATCATTTCTAAAGGAATTTTGTAAGAAAGTATTATGAACAAGCATTGATTACATTAGATGAAGGAGTGTCTTGCTGAAAATAAAAACACTGCACAAGTAACTTCTTTTCAGCACTAATATCAACAACAGATAGCAACAACAGTTAACATAACTACTCAAATAGAGGCAAACGTAATCAGGTAACTAAAGATTTAATTAGATTTAATTAAATGCTTTGAGTCTTTGGAGACTGCAGTCCTTTTACATTGAAAGTTCAGTGTCTGGACCATGTCACACTTAGGTGAGACAGGGGTTTTCCTTTTTGATGTGGTAATAAAACAAAGAATAAGGTCAGTTGCCACGGAAACGTGTGTGGTGGGGCCAGTTTTGATAGGCTGTTCAGGGAGATGCCAATGGCTGGTGCATGTCTCTTTGTCAGTTTAACAGTCAGGCCCTGCGTTATCAGCTTCGGAATCAAAAAGGTGCCAGTTTTATGGTCGGGATAGCACTTAGAGAAAGCAACTTTGACCGCTCCCCTTCTTCTCTGGGGAGGAGAAAGGAATTTAGGGTAGCTCCAAATTTATTCAATGTAAAATGCACAAATCCACACCGTTGTTCACTACACTATCTTTCTTGTAGCTAAACCTTTGGTGTAGCTGTAGTTAACTGGATTTTTAATATAATAATTATCTTTATTTATAGAACACTTTTCAAAATCCATGTTATAAAGTTTTTCACAAGGAATTTTTCACAAAAAAACCCAACAAGGAATTAAAATACAGTTGAAAGAAAATTTAAGTAGCATATAACCAGTAAAGATTCTCCGATTAAACTCCAATTTTATGATGTTGTTTCTAGGCCTACAAAAAAACTGCTGTTTAACTATTTATGTTTAGGTGCCTGTGTCTCCCTCCCTATTATTATTGATTGCTGTTGTGTCTGTCAGCTCTTTTGTCTGTATGAGTGCGAACAGTTATCAGGAGGTGCCAGATGACATGTTGCTGTGCAGACACCTGGTGTAACATGCATATTTTCCTCTGGTTTGTTCATGTTGGGGCCTGTAATGTCACTTGAGTAAACTGGTGATTGGAATGTATGGTTACCGTTGACTAATTTACTTAGCATTTCAGAACCTAGTCTACGGACAGTCTTGTCTCAATAAACTTTGTCTAAACCCACCCACAATATTTCTGATAAGAAGTATAACAAGACTTAAGTATATGATGCTAGCATTATTTTCATTATTGATTAATCTGCTTTTTCTGCTGTGAATATCAACTTCAACTTTAAAATATATCTCTCCTTAAATTAAATTAATAAGCAGACTGTGAAATTCATAAATAAACAATGAGATATATCCAAATAAATCGTATCAATTGAAATAAATAAATATTATTATTATTTATTTTAAAACTTCATTCCAATTTTTCTATCCGTGCAAGTTATATTTTTCATTTTATATTTATTAATTTACTGTCCTATTAATATATTCACCACATACTTTATTTCATTGTCAGTATTATTATTAGAATTATAACCCATCTAGTCTTTGATAGTTCCCTATCAGCGGTCCCAAACCTACGAATAGGAGGCTGGAAGTAGAAAATGTTTGGCATAATTGCTGGAAACTTAAAAACAATAAATCAATTATTAAAGTAGCTCACAATTATTTTTAATTAATCCACATATCAAAGCCTGATAGCTGAAATAGATGTAGATTGATGGTATGCTGCAGGAATTATTATATACTATTATTTGGCTGCAGTAATGTACATAAAATTAAATGAGGTGCCATATCAGATGTTAAACTGCATCTTTAACTGCAAGAGGCAGAGAAGTGGCTAGACCCTTTTCCCCAAATTTAAAAGTGTGCCATTTGGTCAGAGTGGCTTGAACTCAGAAGAGATGGTAGCTATCAGTCATTTTTAAATACTGATGGACAAGCAGCAGGCACTGTGCAGGAAATCCAGCTTAAAGGTAATGATCCTGAAAGTGCACACAGAGTTTAAAGATTTAGCTGGCAGTCCTGGTTAGCACTGTCCGTGGGCACCATCAAGTTTTAAAAGTGGATGCAAAAAGAACTGTCTATTAAAATTATTTCAAAAGCAGAAGCAGAGGATCCCTGCTGTGGTGGCATAACTAATAAATCTATACTGGACTTGTATTGCGCGTATCACCTCTCATGCCTTCAAGTGTGATTCACTGCCAGAATTATTCATGCTTTCACTTAAGCCTCCAAAAAAAGAATGTACCATTATTGGGGCACACAAAGATCTCTCTGGGGAAATTAGGGTGTTCATTGTCATGTTGGAGTTCAGTGACACACTGAACTCAGGCAGCAGGAAATTGAGGAGAATATCAGTGTGTGGCAGTGATCAGAAGAAAATTCTAAATTAAATGCTTAGTTCACAAACTGCTTTAGCATGTGGAAACTAAGAGGATCATATATTTAAGCCTGAAAGCCATTGCAAAGGCAGTAAGGCAAGGTGGATTTATTTTATATAAATTGGAATTACACCTTAATCCCTGTCCCTCTGCGCATTTCTACCATATCATTACTAATCTTTCTGGAATCCCCAAATTCCCACTTATTTAATCTTTTCTCTAGGTGATGTTAACACAATAGGACACACTACTGCTAAAACAATACCAGTCAGAACAAAAGTTGGCAATGTGATAGTACTCACTCTGGTGGCAAAACAATAAGCACATTAAGGTTTTTTAGAACTTTCTGGCTTCTTTGCTTTAAAATATTTAATTTTCTATTCTTATCAACACGTGTTTGGGGAAATTTAAGGCAACAAAAGGAAACAATCAAAAGCGAAATGAAACTGCAGAGGCAGAACAAAATTTCGCCAGTTGTGACACCCACACACACCCACACACTAAAATGGCTGCTTTGGGAGAATGGGTTATTGATTTGTGATCATGCCTGCAGTGGCATTTCAATCCTTTTTAACCAGCAGAGGAAATTCCATTAAGCCATTTATAACAAATGTCACGACAACTGCTGTGGGTATGTGTGTTTGTGTGTATGCAGGTAGGTGCTCGCTTGCTGCTTCCTGAAAGTGTGTGCAAGCTTGTGAGTGTATGAGAGAGCATGGCTGTCTGTGCCTATGTTTTATAGTTATATTTACATAAAAAATAGATGGAGTTGTGTGTGCTGACGGTTTGTGTGTGTGTGTCTTTGTGTTTGATTGTTTACAATAGTGACCAATAAATCATATTTTCATTGTCAACGTGATACGAACATGTGCAATAAACACATTGCAAAAGCTGCCTGAAATACGATGAATAAGAGAGATTGTGTTATTCAATGATGAGTACTGAAACCCAACACTAAACGGGCTCTGGGGCGAAAGACCGTAGTATTTAATGCAACCTCTGCCTGCTCTGTTTTTACCCCCACCCCGCCCCCAATTAGATTTTGACATGCTTCTAGTGAGTTGTTATTGAGTTTATCTAGTGACTTTGCTGTTGCTGCTCCAGAAACAACATTTAGTTATATTTAAAATGTTAAATTCTAATCCTGTTCTGAATTTAAAGACAACCAGGGAGCTAATATGCACACTTCAATATTTGTTTTTTTATCGCATGTCATATCGTCATCGCAATATTGAACAATATAGTCGGACGTCGAAGATTTTCTTCACATCATGCAGGCCTCGGGAGAGAGAGAAGAAAAGAAGAGAAAGAGAAAAGGATAAACAGTCAGTGAGAAATAAAGCGAGTGAGAGACTGGGGAAAAATATCAAGAAAGACAGACTATAGAGAAACAGTGAGCATAAGACAAAAACAGAGACACGGTGCAGCTGAGAGAGAAGACATAATACACGAGGGAAAGCAGTGGTTCTAAACAATACCTGTACATTTCATTGTCAAACCACATAATTTGTATATAAACCTCCATTTTTTATTTAAGTAATTTATTTGCAATCATTTGATCTTGTGTTTTATAGTAATGTAGTTGTATAGTGTAGTATAATATATGTTATGTGTGTATGTAGTGTAGTAATGTGCAGCCCTTTGTTTTCTTACGTTATTCTAATCACATTTTAAACGTTGTAAATGACTGTACTGTGGCAAACATTTACCAATTATGGTCATGCTATCAAAAAAAATATAAAAAGGCCCTGTCCACTATTGGTACACCTACTATGACAAGTCAAAATGTCTGTTGTGAAAAAGTTGCTTCTTTATCTAGTGAAATATCCTTGAGCTGAGCTCTAATCTATTTTTTTTTTTTTGTGAAACACCTGTGTGGGTGTGCAGGGCCTTTAAAAGAGCAACACCACTGGCCTTGGCAATACCAAAGCCAGTGGTGTTACATAATGATGCTTCTTTTGCCTCATTAACAGTCTTTTAGAACAGACAGTAAAGACTCTGGTTTGTCGAGAGCACACCTCGACAACAGACAAGTTGGCGTTATTATTAATTAATTATTATTAATAATAATTTAAGACAGCTGATAGGAATAAGACAAAAAGGAACAGCAGTACATAGCCTGGAAAAGGGAAATAGGGACACTCTCATAGAGCCAGATCTGGGAGGGGAGCTCTCCGGCGTCTGGTGGCCAGGTTTTAACCCAAACAGCTCGGCTGGGTACAGCCTAAAAGAGCTACATGAAGCCACTGCCCTGTGGGCCCACCACCTGCAGAGACAGGAATTGGGTTCAGGTGCTTTGCAAGCAAAGCAGGAAAAAGCAGGGACCTGGTACTGGTCCTTGGGATGTGGAATGTCATCTCTCTGGTGGTGAAGGAGCCAGAGATGGTGTGGGGGGTGGAGCGGTACCAACTAGATATTGTTGGGCTTACCTCCACACATAAGACTGGCTCTAGAACCAAATTTCTGAAGAGGGGTTGGACGAGTGTAGGGATAGTCTCTGGCTAAGTGGCCTCTATGTGAACTGTTGGGGGGAAGCCTCTCCCACATCCCTGGCAGACATCACTGAGGCAGTCAAGAAGCTCCACAGCAGCAATGTGCTGGATACCAAAGGCTTTTTCATTGTTGGGCTGTCTTGGCTGACATGAATCTTCAGTGTCGCATGGGGGTCTAGGACTGTACCATGTTGCACCATATGCAACACCTGAGGCATAGACAATAAAATGTGAACTTGCTATTGAATTACATATAAACCTGGACATGGACAAAGGTCAAGAAAGTCTTGAGGACTGGTCCTGACAATTTCAGAAATAAATACAGGAATAAATAAATGCTCAATAAATAAATAAACATCCCATTAAATGCACAAAAAATAAAGTAAATAGATAAGTGTACCAAAGGCAAGAAGTTGACCCCTTGAGACACAACCCCTCTTAATTTGCATAATGAGGAATGCATTGAGAAATGTAAAAAGGACAGGCAGAAATAAATACCATAGGGGAAATAAAAAGGGTAGAAAATGCAAAGAAAGAATAAAACAGAAAAAAATATTACAAAAATTAAAAATTACAAAACACACACATAAATAAATACATTTAAAAAACAAGTAATTAATTAAATAGAGTTAAAGATTATAACGGACAATAAATAAATAAGGTAATTAATACAAAGGTGAAAAAATAAAGAAGCTAATTAAAATAGATATACACATTTCTGTCTCATTGTATAATTTAATTACTGCCAACATTTGTTTATTTATTTATTTATTGAGCATTTATTTATTTCTGCATTTATTTCTGAAATTGTCAGGATCAGTCATCCATAGTCGAGAAAGTCAAAGAGCCAGACGGAAAGAGAAATTCTGTGAGAGGAACAGAGACCAAAGTAATTTCCAGTTTCTGTACATATTTAATTGATTCTTAGCAAGTTTGTTCAGTCAAGCTTCATTGGTGTAATTGCAAACATTGAATTTCCCCTTGCGGGGTTAATAAAGTATATATCTGAAATCTTAACATGGTTGATGCCATGAGTAAATTCACTACCATTAAACACTTTTTGAGTGGACTTTTTCAAGTCAAGGGCAACAGGAAAACACTGGTCACATGGTGCTGGTGAATAGAAGGTTTATGGTCAAGCTAAATAACACAAGTGAATACAAAGTAACACATGCAGCTTTACTGTGCTCTGTACAAATGGTTTCTTGCCTCCACTCCATTGCATTTTTATCATAAAAGAAAAGATCCTGGGTGTTGACAGTTTATGTTTGTTGCTCCTCTATCCCCTTTTCTCAGCCCCTCCCTCCTCCCTCTCTGTCTTGTCTAACATAAATCATTGCTGACAGTCAATAAGCTCCTTGTCTAAAAGTTTTAAGTGGCCACCAAAAGGTCAGAACGTCTCAAATACCTCGGAGAGAGGTATGAGGGCCCAGATACAGACTATCTGCTGTCTAAGCAGCCAAAGCACTGACAGTGATCCAGCTCTCCACATACTGCAGCTGGGTCCTTTCCTTCAAGATACAGAACGTATCTGGGTCAAAATAATATCTTCAGCCCAATAAAGTTCTGAAAGGATAATTTTGGTATTTGTAATCTAATTTGTAAATCTGGACCCTATTTTCACATATAATGAGGTTGAACTGACTAGTAGGTAGGAAATGTTCCAGATGCGAGCAGTAGATGTCAGTTGCGAACTGGCTGCAGTGGCTGAAACACATTGCTTTGGGCTAATTATGCCCGTCAAATTACCACTGACAGTTATACTAGGTGTCTGACAGCATCATGAAAAGGATCCTTATGAGGAGCTTCCTCAACTCACAACTTTTCAGTTTTCAGAGCGAGAAGTGTTCTTAAACTAGACTTCTATTTCTTAAAAACAAAGGGTGTCACCGGAAGTCATTCCAGGGACAACACACACAACAGTCTGAGCCTGTCAGTGGCAAAAAATAATTATAATACTTTTTCAAGGTTCAACTTTGAAAAAGTATTACCTTGAAAAAGTATGGACCTACCTGAAGTTGGTCCACCTGTTATAAATTGTCAGATGTACGCTGATGACCTGGTTATATATTTACATGCAAATAACAAGAATCAAGCTGCAGAGAAACTATCAGCTTCAATGGTCAATATATTCAATTAGTTTACAAACTCAAGTTTACACCTCAGTATCAACAAAAATGCATGTATGTTCTTCTCAAAATCTGCAAATAGACATCCAGGCCCAGAGGTTACTGTAGCAAGAAGAAGACTCAGTAGTTCATAAGTTTAAATATTTAGGCATCATACAGACACACAACTCAATTTCAAATCACAAGTTAAAAAAGTTGCGAACTGAATCTAATTTAATTTGGCTAATTACACACATTAGTAATAATTTACCAACAATTGTACATCAACACCATGAACCTCTCACCCATGAACTATTGTCTGACCAGCTGGACACAGACAGGTAGGACCACATTACACTCAGTAGAAACAATGGCTTTGAAAACATTGGATAAAAAGTCATATTCATATCGTCATTTTCTAAATAAATTAAAGTATTTTTTAACCGGAAAAACATGATCGCATTTGCAAATATCTTACTTGTGTTTAAAATATACCATGGTTTGGAACCCCCCTACACTCAATGAATTCATTAAACAATATCCTAACACACCTACCAGAGCCACTGCCAGAGGTGATTGTAAAATACCATATAGAAGAAGTACCTTTTGGCAGCACATACCTGGAACTACACCCACAACACATTACATCTCTCAACTCCTTCTCCAAAGCTATAAAACAGCGGTTACTGGATAATCAAATAAGCTGTCATAATTTGGAGTAGCGCTTACTTTAATACATTTCATAGTGAACTGCTCAAAACCTGTAGCCTGGAAAGCTGCACAACAAATGGTTACTATTTAATATTAATGAACATCATGCTGTATTGAAAAAGACTTATAACTAGCGACTGGAAAGTGTTTACTGAGGTAATAATTCAGGTGAGAAGTAGGGTCATTTTACTATCTTCTTCTTGTTTGTAATAAATGAACTTACAGTAGTTTATTTTTTATTATTTAAAAAAATAAACAAATGAATTTAATTCTACAAAAAATGTTTTATTCAAATTTGAATGTGCTAGCCCTTGATTAAATGTGATTTATACAAAAAAATGAATTTAGGACTAGAAACACAGGACAAACAAAGTACCTTCTACAAATGTACAAAGTTTGTGGCTGGTGTGGGAAAAAGTAAAGTAAGAGTAAGAATGCTTTGAAAAATCGACACATAAATAGATTATATTTATCAATTAAGAAAATGCAAAGTTAATGAATATAAGAAAAATCTAAATCAAATCAATATTTGGTGTGAACGACAATTCTTCTAGGTATATTCGTATATAGTTTTTGAAGGAACTCAGCAGGTAGGTCAGCCTAAACATCTTGGATAACTACCCACAGTCCTTCTGTGGATTTAGGCAGCCTCAGCTGCTTCTCTCTCTTAATGTAATCCCAGGCAGACTCAATAATGTTGAGATCAGGGCTCTGTGGGGGTCATACCATCACTTCCAGCACTCCTTGTTCTTCCTTATGCTGAAGATAGTACTTGATGACTTTCGCTTTCAGAAGCTGTTCTAGTGTGTGTGTGTGTGTGTGTATTTGTATGTGTGGGGGGCCATGCATGCTTGCACATGTGCTCCTTATATTTTGAAGACAGATGGCACAGTCAAAAAAAATCAATAAACTCATCTTCTTTTCACTGAAAGGCAAACAGAATGGTTTCATATGCTCTGTTTTGATTTTCTTGCCACTAGACACACGCACATGTGCCACATGCATGCGCATACACACTCCGTACGTTACATTCACAGTCTCGCAATGGGTCTGTCTCTGTTTTTATCCTTCATAGCCACACACAGTCTTTCTGTCTGTCTGTCTTTCTACGACCCAAACGTCTGACAGGTTATAATATCAGGAACTTCTTTATTCCAGTCGACCTCTATGCTGTCGTGTTTATATTTTTATATAGCCTGTGTGGTACTGACTGACTGCTTCTTATACTTGAGTGATGACACAGAGAAGGTATGTGTGAATGATAGAGGGCCGTTAATAGTTGAGTGATTGAAGGTGTCAGTGATAGTGAAAGATGCCACATCCAGGGAGCTGAGAGGTGCAGCTTTGTGGTTTTGCTATATATGATCTATATATTGTATGTGAGGCAGTGCACCTAAATGTGTGAATGAAGTATGAAATGACAAATTGTATGAAGTGGGTGAATGAATGATGACAGTGATGAGTATAAGAGATGAATGTGGTTAAGAGATAATGGTGTGTGGTTCTTAATCGCTCTGGTTTTCCACACTAAACTTTAGTTTACACTTAGGAGCAAGACAGAAACACCATGGGTCAAATTCAGGACCAAGAAGGACTACACAAGGTAGCAAGTGAGAAACTTATTTGGCAAGTGAGTGCAGTCATTGTGTCCAGTAGTGAGTAAATGGCCTTCATAATTCTGAAACCTTTCTAATTTATGTAAACTATTTCATAATATTATAAGCTTGACCTTTCATATGAGCATCACATTATACAGCTTGAGCGTTCTTATTTTGTTGTCCACTTCAGAGCAGCAGAAACAAGCTGTAAACACAATCCTGACATACTATCAGGTTGATAAGATGAACTTAATATTAGTTGCTTATGTGCACATTAAGCAGATGTGACATAAAGTTAGCATTCATTTGGGAATGTGTTCTGGCCAACAGGAGCCAGGGGCATATGCATAAAATGTAATATACTGTATATATTATGAAAACCCTGGGTTTGAATTAAAAGGTGCTTGGCAGCATACAAGTGTTGTCATATTAGGCTCTGTCACTTTAAGAGGGTAGCCTCTGACCTTGAGGTGTGACAGACTAGGTTTATTTTAAGAGAGGCCTCTGATTCGTCAATGTAGATGGCTATCCTGTTTCTAAAACTGTGACTGGTTAATGGGCGGGACTAACAGGAAGAGCAGACCGGGGCTGAGTTCAGCGCAGACAAAACGTAGCAAAATGTTTTTTCAACAGAAACGGTGGCTCCCTGAACATCCTGCTGTGTACGCAAGCGCACAGAATTTTCCTGCCTTTTTAACACCGTTGTGTTTACAAACTTGTTGCAGCTGATTGGGTAACACCTGAGACACACCCACTAAACGGAAGAAAACATACCTCAAAGCCCGTTGCACAAAGTTGCGCAACGTTGCAAGGAAACATGTTGTTCAATCCGAAAATGTTGCAAACCGTTGCAAAATATTTTGAGATTGATATTTGAGAACTCGCCCCGGAGTTATGCTGGTCAGCCTGCTGCAGCAAGTGCCTGTTTCTTGGAGGTAGCAACCAGCCGCAGAAAACAGAACAGTGTAATTTAATTAATATACAGCGACAGTTAGTAGCCTGGCTAGTTTATAACAGCTTTATCACAATGCTACACAATTTTGTGTATTGTACTTTGTGTAGAAAGCTATAACTATTAGTAGTCTGCAAATAGCCACAGGTTAGCACCATCGCTAACAGCAACACCAAGCTAACGTCGTATGGACCCTGTCCCACTGACACACTGACTGTTATGAGTTGTAGTTTTTTTGCTATTGTTTCATGTGTCCTCATGTGCCTGTTTCTCTTGTTAGTCTAGTTTATGTCTTGTCTTTTACCTTAGCTCTTGGTCCTGTGTTTTAGTTCTTTGTCTTTGTTCCCAGTCTTGTGCCTTGGTTCATGTTTTGGTATTTACTTCAGATTCCTTGTCTGCATTATTTTAGTTTACTCTGCTGGTCTCTGAGTTAGTTTGTTTATTTCTAATCGGTTACATCTTGTGATATGGCCTGTTATTAGTGTTCAGTAACCTGTATTGTGTGTGTTACCCCTTTGCATGTCAGTCTCTCTGTTTTCCCCTGCTCTCTCTCTGCCTGCCTGCCTCATGTCTGTCACCTGTGTACTCCCGCCCTGCTCGTTAGTCCCTGGTGTATATATGTTTGGTGTTTCTCTTCAGGCTTTGTCCGGTCATTGTTGGTGTTACCCCCCTGTCAGTCGTGGCTTCAGTCTCCCAGTCTCATCCAGTGTTTTGTCTCGCTATTTTCTGCTCTTGGTGTTTTGGATTACCTGTGTTGGATTTTTGTTTCGTTTCTCATTTGGCTTTTTCTGGGCTCAGCCACTCACTATGTAAGTGTGCTCGCTTTTTGTTTATTAAATAAATCACCTTTTGAACCGTACCTCCTCTGCCTTGCGTCCTGCGTTTGGGTCATCCAACCTGCCTCACCACCATTAACCGTAACCCTGACAGCACCTTGCGACTGATAAGCACCTCTGGCTTCGAGAGAGACCATCCCTTGACTGTTTTCATCTTCATCTTTCTAAGAGGATTGCAAAACATTATTACAGCTGGAGACATCTGGACAATGCTGAAAAACTGAGCTTAACATTACCTTGATGGGTAAACGTTGCTGGCCAACAGGTGCTATGAGGTCAGTGACAGTCGGATTGTAACGTTTATTAAAGTATGTTTAAAATGTTAATCAGCACTGCGGAGCCACAATAAGTTGGCAGACTCTCTGAAAAACTTCAGAGTCATCCAGAGGAAAAACTGCTGCGCTGCCTTTCTCCTCAAGTGAGCCCTCTGCTGTGGTGAGTGAAAACATCTTTTATCAATCTGACTCTGCTGCTGGTCCTTGCATGGGCCAAATTGTGCTGGATCGATTGATACTAGGCTATGGATTGCGATTGTCATAATGTTGCTGTCATATTGCTCCTTTCATACTGCTTTATTATCTGGGATTATTATGTAAATATGCGGGCTTGCTGCTCTGTGTGCTGTTGGCAGACAATCTTTCCATTTTGATTGCAGGATCTCTGTGGAAAGCGGCTATAGAGAGGGTCTGAATCCCTAAAATGTTGTCTCTGTGCATCGTTGCAGACTTCAGTGGTGTTGAGCTTACTGCTGTTTGCTTATGGCACAGTAGGCTTATTTGTGGTACTGTAACTTGTGTCAGTGCATTTTTATATAAATATGACACTGGTCAAATCTGTGATTAAAAAGAATTAAACATTAACTGTAAAATAAGAAACCAAAGTATATCAGTCTGTGATTCATTAACTTATATGTTCATGTAGTATTCAATTAGTCTATATACTGCAAAATAGAATTCCTGGAGTTTAGTTATGACTTCTGGTTTTAGTGTGCCACCCCAGGTTTTTCAGTGGCCCCATCTGGCTACCCCTAGGAAAATATTCTAGGTTCGCCACTGGCCAACAGATGGATCTAATTTTTTATTTGGTTATTGCAGCTTTCATAATATTCCGATACTTTGATCACAATCCTAGTAAAAATTGGGGCAGTCTATGTGATAGTGCTTCAGCCCATTTATTCTCAGTTTCAGTGGTTATCAGCCACAGTGTCATTATTTGTACGATCACTAGGAGTCGTCAAAACACTCACATTTTTAAACCCTACACATAGGTTTCTCAATACAAAAATGCGTCACTCTGTATGCAAGCATTATTGGTTTAAATTTGATTAGATAGGCCATGGGTAGCCAGTGGACGTCGCTTCAATGGAGTGACCCGCTGCCACGTTATGAACCATTTGTAGGGGTTTCACTGCACAAGCTGGAAGAGCCACTAAGAGGGTGGGGTTGTCTGGTGGGAAGGATAGGTAGAGTTGCATATTGTCTGCGTGGCAGTGGTAAGAGAAGCCATGCGAACGAATTATCAGCCCCAGTGAAGTGGAGTAAATTGAGAAGAGAAGGGCCCCTAGCACTAAGCCTTGGGGCACCCCTGTGGAGAGGAATTTTCCTTGCCACGACACATTCTAGGAACGCCCAGAGGTGAAACGGGAAAGGACGCGAACCTAGGTGGTGAGTAAAATGTGTTGTGCGGTGAAAAAGTAGTTGCCTGTTCCGCCTGCTGCCTTCTCTCATTGGCTGGATGTGGATGTTGAGTCAGCCGACTCTTCCAGATATTTGGCATGCTAGCTATCTGGCTGGCATCTGCGATGTGTCAGTAATGCATTAGGGAGCCGTTTTCATGCGTTGTTGAGTAGATCACAAATAACGACTGGCAACCACAGATCGATCGCTGATTTACCCCTAATCACAGCCCCGACGGTCGCCGCGCTCACCGACCGGCAAATCTGGATTAAAATTGTTTAGTGTTAACTAGGCTTAACGCGTCAAAAAAACACATTTGTGACCTAAAGGCTCAAATGCTACTACTGCCAAAGTGCACTTCAATGAGGCAGCAACTGAAGCTATAAAAATTTGTTTATAGTTTTGCAGGACATGGAGCTATTTGTCACACTGAATGCAAATGTATGAGCCAGGTTTTTTTTTTGCCAAAATGAGAGTAAGTCATGGGATTGGAGCCAATCTACAGTATATTTCAAATAAAATATCATGATTATATCAATTAATCACTGTATAGTACCTCATCATTTGTGTGTTAATGTGACAACATTATCATACATTATCAAACATATTTACAACTATTAGGGATTAGGTCCAAGGGCCCAGCATTGCCTTTCTTATATTGTTCACCAAAAACTTCTTAGCTCTGGCTCCAAGCCCTCCGAGCACTCTCAGTCAACCTACTGGCGTTAAATAAAGGTGATGATGATAAATGATGTACAGTTACTGGGGGAATCTTTTTTTATTTAGCCTTTCTAGAGGAGCAGCATCCTGTAAGAGCTGGCTGTCAACTTCAGAGAAACCACATCTTTGGGGTGATGCCATGTTTTCATTAGGGAACTGACAGCACACACACACACAGAAACACATTCACTTTATCTTAAGCTCATTCTCTTTGCATTTCTTTCCTTTTGACTTTTCCCATCCATTACCACCACATACATGCAAACTCACGTTACGTATCAAAACCATGTGTATGCAAACGCTGTATGTCATGCATTTTTGCATGTAACATCTGGACTCGGACACTCTCTCTGAGTACTGAGCAGACTCAGTCTCCTTGGAGAAGGTGCACTGAGATGGAAAAATGTCTAAACGTTTAAAAGTCACACTGGAAACACGACCACTTGCGTAAAAAACCAGTGTATCATGGGACAGCCAGGTGTGCTTTGGAAAAGATTCAGTGTGTCTCTTGTTTATTACTGTAACAGCAAGGTCAGCTCATTTCTATTTTAGACAGCAGAGTTCAGAACTTGTATAATAATGTCAGTGTCTGGAAAAAGTCAAAGGTAACCAAATTACAGTATTTGCTGTTTTCTCTCTGGTGGTGTTAATTAAAACTAAAACTGTGCTAAATGCTCATGCTAAATCATTAGCACCATCCACATTCAGTATAGTAGAATAGAACTTTTAGATAACAAATGACCATTTAAAACTATGTTACACATTAGCGTAACTGCTCTACTTAATATTGCAGATCATTTTACTGTTTTTTACCAGTGCACATGGAATTTGGATGATGTGTCCCCTTTAAGGATGCTCATAACGCGCATTCAGCTGAAAATGCTCCACCTGTGTAACAGTGTTTGTAACTGGTTGATTTACTAAAGGGTTAAAGTCATTTTCCAGGAGGCGTTTACATTAGATTTTAGATTTGATTGCATGCACTACTCCTGTAGCAAGTGTGAAGTGTTGAGTGCTAATCACTTTAAAGCTATGAAACAGCTTAAACAGCTATGAAATGCATTGTTATCCAGAGTTTTGCCAAAATCTGATCAGTCATCCAAGATATTGTGAATGACTGATGAATAGGGCTTTTTGTATTCTGCATAAGTAACAATGACTAGGTAAGATAGACATGCATTAGTTCAGAAGTGTTTTAGAGAAAGTCAAATTAAGCAATCATTGTCAGAATAGATACATAATAATGTTTCAGAATGACATTGCATACCATCATAAAGTTAAGACCATCTGTGAATGCCTGTTATAGTTCATATCAGATGTGCTTAGACATTTTGAGATTGGTATTTTAAAGTCTAGACTTTTAAATAGTACTCTACCAAAGTAAATTTTTGTGACATGCTCTTCTAAGGAATTCTTACACTGAACACCAGTTCCATCTGGTACAATGCCCTGACAGCATACCTTCAAGACCACATTTGTTAACATTACCTTAAAGCTAAAGTAGTTATGATTAATGTAAGCTAATATGGGAATCATCGCATCATGGTGAACCTGTCATGACCCAGACTTTGTCATGTTTTCTCCTATTCAAATGTTTAGATTTTACTAAAGGTTCATTATATACTGTATTCACTTCATAATGTGGTGCAGGCATAAACAAATGCTGTAAGTGGCTATGAGAACAGGTACACTCACATCTTAAAAATAGATTAATAACAACAAAAACACAGATTACATGTTGATATCTAGTTGTTTAGTATGTGTTTTAAAGCATCAAATGTAGGTAGTCTGCACATGGCTGTTACATGTATGGTGATACTAATTTCTTTATTTGAATATGTGTATGGCATACTGTACATTATGTTTACTGCAGTGGGATGCCCTCTGTACCATTAAACGTAGTAAATGAACACCAGCTTCTGCAGCAATAATACTGGTAAACTGAACATCTTTGAAAACACGTAGTACATGTTCAGTTTACAGTACATGTTCCTACAACTCGACATTACCATTGATCTGTGGTTTGTGTACACCAATATTTATATTTCGCCAACAAGAAGAGGTTTCATACTGGAGCTTAACAGCAAGGTAGAAATTAACATAAACTGAACTATTATCAGTCAGTAGTATCTGGCATTGTTGGGCTATATTTATGTTAATTTCTTTGGTAACTTGACAACAATTTTTTTAATATACTGTAAAAATTACAATTAAATGTTTAGTTTAGTTCTAAACAGCAATATTTAATTTGATTAAATAGGGCTGGATGATATGGGCAAAAATGGGGAAAAATCACGATAAGTTTCATATCTTTCGATATTGATAATTATCACAATAAGTATCAAATAGTTTTTTCTTTTAAGTTTAAAGCCTGATTTTTGCTCATTGTGGTTTAAACTTTTCTTTATGGTCAACACTTGATGCCAAACAGTGGATCACATCACAAATCTGAGATGGAACATTCAAAATATTTATGATAAATCGTTGTCAACAAATATCTTTAAGTAAAATTGAGTAAAACCTTTTTCAGTCTACAGAATAAACATCTTAATAAGGAAAATTAAGTCCTAATTTGTGTATGAACATTTATTTAATATTTATTGAACATTTGTTATATTGTTGTTGAAAAAAAATTATATTGCGATAATTATTATTTTAAAATATGTATGTATAGGTTTTATTTTATTGTCCAGCCCTATGATCAAATAAATAGCATCTAAAACTGAACTTCCATCCATAAACTACCGCATAGCGCAACATCATCCTCCTTATTAGTCATTGTAGACTAAACTAGGTTCAAAATGACAGATTGGTTGTGTTTCTGTAATTCACTTTAAACACTTCAAATATGAAATGCGTATGAATGAATTAGATGTTTGATTTGTGGTAAAGCCATCTGCTATTTTGCTCTGTCTCTCTTCTTCTGTCTCTTTTTTTTTTTTTTTTTTTCTGGTTTTACTCAAGACTCATTTTCAGTCTCTCTGACTTTCAGTCTTTCTTTAAAATCCCTCCCTGCATCCTTTCATTTCCTTACCTTGATCTCCATTCACCCGATGAATTAAAGCCAGTTTTACAGGAGGGAATCAGCAGTGTTATTATCATCAGCGGCACTGACTAATGTCCCTCAACACAAGCATTGTAATTCCACAATCAATACGAGGCTTTAATTATTAAGTGGGTGTCGGTGTGCAGTTTGCATTAGCAGTGCTGGAGACTCATAAATGATTAAACATATTCAGTCTGACCCAGCATTTTGTGGTCGTGTGTGTGTGTGTGTTTGTCTAGAAGAGATAGAGTGGAGATACCAATGTATAGATACAATACACTGCTTTGTTGACTTCTAGCCTTTGACTTGGCATGAAGGACTGTTATATAAATTCAGTAAAAGCATGACGTGGAAATGACTGCTTCAAATTCATGAATACCAACAATGTGCAGTAAAAGCATGGTTTCATAAGGACGTGGAGTGCGTCGAAGCTATACCACTGTGCTCTATATCAATGAACATGGCAGTAAGCTAGAGTAACGCAAATGTCCCCTTTGACAAAACAATCCCAACTCAAGGTCCTCCTGATAGCTTTTTATGAAGCTCTCCTGGAGTTTGCTCAGTTAACATTAAGATTGATCTGTTGGCGTGTAAGCTCCCTATCAATAAAACTAATGACTATTTTCTAGATTAATTGATTAATCTTTTAATCTTAATCTGATCTATTAAACATCAGATAGTGAAAATGCCCAGTTTAAAATTATACAAAACATAGAAAAGCAGCAAATACTCAGCTTTGAGGTTGAGGGAAAAACACAATGTTAAGGAGCCAGAGCAGCAGCCTCATTTTATCTTTGTGCAGTATGCTGCAGTTTTTAATTAGCCAAGTCCAATAGTGAAGTAAATAGTAAACCTCAGTTGGCCTGAAGTGGCGCTGTCCAGAACACTGTGGTGCTGATTACTAATTACATGCAGCAGTTTGTTTCTCTTTCCCTCCATGTCAGATAAAGCTAATTTAAATCAGCTGCTGTATATACTCTGCTGCAATACACATGTATGCATTGAGCCACAGACATATGCAAATGCATGGTTAAATGCTTATTGGTTGAAAGAGACAATGGCACTACAATGTTGTAGTAAGCCATTTTAAAATGTAATCCTCTTTCTGATCATTTGCAAACAAGGATTAGGAACTGCAGCCTAAAGTTTTGTAAAGCAACTCAACTGCATTAAAATTCCACCGTTTGGCCCTTTAGAGACTATAGTAGTTTCTCTCATTCCTGTGGAGTATTTAGTTTGTCCGATCCTGGCTTACATCTGTTTTAGTGTGTGACAAGAGGTGGTACAATATAAATGATGTTGAAATAATTTATTTTGGCTGCATGCATTTTAAATGAAATCATCTTCCTTTTTTTTTGCTTTGGTTAACATAATGGATCTTCAGAGTTTGCTGCTGTTGTGGGTTTGACATGCACATGTATGAGCATCTGGGCAGGCGTGTCTGCACGTGTGTTTATGTCAACAGTCTATACACTACACTGTATAAAACATGGGCATAACCCATACATTTCTGAAGAGCCGTTGTGAAGTTCAATGTGGGTGGCTTCCGGTGGCTCTGGAACCTCACCATCTTGCCAGTTGGTGAGCTCTGGCTAATCCAAAAATGGCAAAAGAGGTGGAGCTGGAATGAAGACTGCTGAAACCACCTCAGAGGCCACCCACCAATATATTACGTATATATATATTTTCTTTATCCCTAAAGAAAGTTAACACCTTTGGGGTGACTTACCCTGAGATACCCACTCCCAAATTGATGTCACCACGTCCTAACAGAGGCAGATAAAAGGCCTTGTTGTCCTTTGTCTCTCGCTCTTCTAAAAAAAAAAAACTCTCTTGAAACTAAACGTATACGCTCTTGTTAACTTCCTTTACTTTTGAAACTTCCGATCTTTTTTTCCGTTTCGTACTTAAATTTTCTTCAGACGAGCTGAGAAAGCTACGACCTTCAATCCCCAATTTTCTTAGCAGGAGTTTTGATTTTATTTGGAGCTGTCTGGGGTGAAACTTTCCCCAGACCTGTTTAATCTCAGCAACATTAAATAGCCTATATTCCCGGGGCCTCGCGAACCTACGGCGAATGTGTGAGTTTATTTTTGTTGTTGCAACCTCATCCGATCGTTTTGATGAACAACAAGTTTTGAACAACTTTGGACCAGAAACTCAAAAGCCGTTCATATATGGCCTTGAATAAATGTAACCACGGCTTTAACGTGAGAACCCGGAGTGGGTTCCGCTGAGCTATAGCGACAACGAACAAACTCAGATCAGAGTGAAAGCCTGGGGCGGACGGCCCGTTGCTGCAAGCGCTTCCCACAAAGGACTCCGGAACTAATTCACCGGTTTCGAACTCAACTCGAAGCGCCACTGGGGTCGGGCCAGAACCAACTCCACAAGCCAGCAGTCGAGCCTTGCTACGGGAACTGCGGCAAAGGTAGGGCAAAACAAACCACACTCTGTGACTCGTTGGTGTTCTCTAGTTGGCTCCATCTACAGTTAATAAACCCCTAGATTAGTCAAACTAAATCTACAACATAATTTCGGTCATTCGTTCCCTCATACTCGTAGAATTCTCTCCCTCTGCAATATAGACTGAAATTCAATCGAGCCTAACATACCCTGTTCATTACCTCCTGGTTGTCATGTTGACTGTTGTCCCTGTAATATTACCACATTTACCCCACTGTTGTACTCTCTTTTGTTAGTAAATAAATTCACCTTGAGCACGGGGTGTGTGTGTGTGTGTGTGTGTGTGTGTGTGTGTGTGTGTGTGTGTGTGTTGTTAAGAATCTAGAGTCCCTATACATAGAACTCACCCTCAGATTTGAGATTAACTGATTGACTAGAGTTTACGATTTCAGAATAAATGAACCATTAACAACTAATGAATTACCAGAAATTCGTGTAATTTTCAGGCTGTACTCAAGGACCTAAAGCCTTGGGCGGACAAGCAAATCTTTAGGTGGTGCTCCTAGTTTCGAGGCATGAATTAATATTCCCGGAAATATTAATTTTCATAACTGTATTAAAATTATACGTAGCTTAGACCTGCTACAGTGATATATACATCTAGCGTAGTCTGCCGAAGCCTCCCTCTGCTGCTTGTTTTGGGTGGGTGATTTGCAGGCTGATCAACATCCCACCTCTCCTGACCCATGGTTTGACTGTACAGGTGCTGGTCATATAATTAGAATATCACCAAAAAGTTGATTTATTTCAGTAATTCCATTCAAAAAGTGAAACTTGTATAATGTATACATTCATTCCACAGGGACTGATATATTTCAAGTGTTCATTCCTTTTAATTTTGATGATTATAACTGACAACTAAT
>NC_060163.1:13834549-13899133 GCF_021292245.1 Micropterus dolomieu
GTAGTTATCGGGGTCGGGGATGGCCAAACTTTTAGGAGGAAGGAAGTTGGTCACAAACACTTTCATGCATGCAGATGCTATAGTCGCACGGCTAAACGAGTCAACCACTGTTTCATCAATATACTGTTTTCTGAACAGCTTGCATCCCTCTGCGAGAATCTCAACATCATTTTCACAATAGAGGCGGGCCTCTCTCATGAATCAAATGTACCGCGGCGCGCCGTCTCGTACCAGGTGTTAAAGTCTTTCAGCTGTACCGTAGTCATGCATTCTGTACCGTACATTTTTGGCTCCGGGTAGGGACCTGTGTAGGTCAAATGGGCAGGTGAGCTAAAATTATGGGGAAAATAACCTTTAATTCTGTCATTGAAACCGAGAGCTTTTGGCATATCGGCTAAACGCATGGAAAGAAAGGACAGTGAGTCAATGTATTTTTGATTAAAATCAGGATGTGTCATACAGATGACTTTTGAACCTTGCAAAATCAAAGAGGGTTTTAATGCTTGTTCAAGCATGGCGTTGAGGAGTAGGTAGGAGTCAAAACCTCGAGCATTGTGAGCAATAAACACAGCATTTTTGTACAGAGGGCGTCTGAAATGCATGAGAAACTCGTTGGCACAATTTCTGCCTTGAGAGCTCCATGTTTTGCCATCTAACGTTTTTGTACACACCAAAAAGGGTATGTGAACGCCATTTTCATTGACGTATGTTTCAAAATCATAAAACACCAACTTTTCTGTGTGTTTTGTTTCAGGTGGTAGTGTCTGGATGTAGCACTGGTGCATCTCACTCTTATCTGTAACGTCAGAGGTCAATTTCTCACCACAGATTTTACACTTCACCGCAGGACATGTGTGTGGTTTACCTTCACCACTCATCGCTGAGTAGTAAAGCTGTGCACATTTGTTACATTTTTTGTACAAGGAGCACATGCTGGCGAATTTTTTGGCTCTGGGCCTCTCTGTAGGCTCTTTGTGCTTTGTCAGACAGAATTCTGAACGACATGTCCTGTTACACTCTTTACACACAATAGGCTGGAACCCCTTCTGATTACAGGTAGGGTCATAGCAAACGGAACAATGAGCACGGCACCGGTGACTCAGCACACAGTTGTACCCTGTGTAACAGTACTCACACAGATATGGGGAACCCAGAAAGGCCTTTAGATTTTTTATACCATAGTAGTGGTTCTGAAAGAGAAACAAAAATAGGGTTTTACTCTGTCTTGGGCTTTTGGTCATGAATTTACAGAGGGCCCTATCGTCGTCTCCTCTATAAAAAACTACAATTTTGCAGTCCAAAGCACGTTCAAATCGCGTGATGTCGCTTAAGGCTACAGGTGTCTGATCATCCATTCCCACTTTGTTTTGAATCTCTCTACCGCATTCAAGAGCCTGTCTATCGTTGAGGAGGGGATGTAGAAGATGAGCCAGACAGACGGCGAAACACAACTGATTCCCCTCGTTTTCTACAATGTACAGAAAGCGTTGTTTTTTTTTTAAGATTTCGCTATGTAACATTTTATCCACCATTGCTCTTTTACCCGCGCCTGTAGGGCAGGTGATCACTTGGAGAACCAGTTCTAGATCACCATCTGTCATAATGGTCCAATTGGATTGTACAATGCGAAGCAAAAGTCTTTCAAAACCCGCTAAATTGTCAACATCACCATCCTGTAAGATAACTGATACATTATTACGGAGATTTTCACCTCTTAGCTCCAACTGCACCACATCTTGGGGTCTCCTGTGTGACAAGGCTTGTTGTAAAATCGCATCTACCTGCTCCAGTGTACCATTGTAAAACTGAGCATAATCCACTACACCCTCTGCATTGGTTGGAGAAGGAAAGCGCAACACCTGACGTATTTCATAATTACAGAATCTATGTCGTGATATGACTCTTGCTTGAGGTGCCACAGGGTCAATATTTTGAGTCGTACTTCCCCCTTGCTGTTGCAAGGGAGGAGTGTTGGCTACCTGCTCCATGAGGGGGGAGTTAATGGGGGTCTGATAGGTCGAGGATGTGGAGGGGGTTAAGGCAGGGATTGCATTATTTTCAAGCTCGGAGAGAGCATTTTGTATTTGAATCAAGGGGTCTGGAGACACAGATGAGTTTAAGACAGGAATATGCTCGGGCTCGGGTAAAGAGGGGATGTTGTTTTGGTTAAAGGGTTCATTCATTTGGTTGATTTCATCTAATAAAGCAGTTGCGTATTTCATTTTCTAAGCGTTCCAGATCAACGAGAGCTTGATTTATAGCGTGTAAAGGATCTAAGAACTGACTGGAGGAGGTCTCGTTTTCAATTACACTATTTTCAGTTATACCATTTTGAAAGTTTGACTCATTCTGAAAATGTTGATCTTGTGCCGTTACTTCTGGTACAACCAGATTATTATATAGTTCCAAACTCTTGTCTCCGGCTGATAAAAATAGGTTCCTGTTTCAAAAATAAACTCTGTCTGATAAAACCAGACCGTTTTTTAACATCCGGAGTCTGGGTTATAGATAACCATAGTTAATAACTGGTCTACAAGATTACCTGAGGATGACAGTTAAACACACAACACGACTCATTGAGAAAGCAGAGGGAGGGGGTACACGACTCAACAACACGACTCATTGAGAAAACAGAGGGAGGTGCGGGGGGTGGAGCACATTCCTCAATTCACCCTGCACAGCCTATGCTACACCAGAAAGAGTGAGAGGACAGAGAAGAGGAGACACAGACTCACAAGTTTAAGACTAGGCTACAGCTTTGGAGTGATAATGATGGCAAGTTTGTAAGACAAAGCACTAGCAAAGTAATTTGGAACTCTCTCTTATTTTGCTGCATGCTGTTGAAGGTAATTTAAAAATCTGTTTAATTTTAACTCACTATTTTACTGTAATTATTTCATTTTATTCTTTAGTTCTTTAATGATGGTAAGTTTGTCACACAAAGCTTTAGCAAAGATTTTACAAAGTTTAATTTTGGAACTCACTCTTATTTTGCTGCATGCTGTTGAAGGTAATTTATAATGCTGTTTAATTTTTACTCACCGTTATACCATTTTACTGCTTTACTGTCATTATTTCAATTTATTCTTCACTTGTTTAATAATAAAGACTGACTTGATTCCAAATCAATGAAGAAACCTCCTACTGATCCTTTGCTGGGCCCGGAGTTTCCTCCTTTACTTACAACTCACTGCTATACTTTTTTAATGATAAATTTATTGCCATAAACACCTACTAGTTAATTAATTCAAGTTTTATTACTTAATAAAGTATTTAAATCAATGAAAAACCTCCTCCAATTATCAGTCAAAAACACACAATGGAAGGATGTACGCAACCCTCTTATCAGTTACACACAGACATATTTCCGGTTGGGGCGGGACCGGATGCACCCCTCTTATCAGTTACATACAGACATCCGGTGTGGGGGCGGGGCCGGAAATAGCTGTCAAAAATGAGTTTGATGGAATGTCATGTATAATTCTCTCTGGCCACTATCAGAGCAACCTGGGCTCTCATAACACCTGAGCAGTGCCACAGACTGATCGACTCCAATGCCACGCCGCATTGCTGCAGTTATTCAGGCAAAAGGAGCCCCAACTAAGTATTGAGTGCTGTACATGCTCATACTTTTCATGTTCATACTTTTGAGTTGGCCAACATTTCTAAAAATCCTTTTTTTGTATTGGTCTTAAGTAATATTCTAATTTTCTGAGATACTGAATTTGGGATTTTCATTAGTTGTCAGTTTTAATCATCACAATTAAATGAAATAAACATTTGAAATATATCAGTCTGTGTGTAATGAATGAATATAATATCCAAGTTTCACTTTTTGAATGGAATTACTGAAATAACTCAACTTTTTGATGATATTCTAATTATATGACCAGCACCTGTATAATTGTCTCGCATATGTCATTTTGGGACACTTGACAATCCACCTATTTGTTTAGGTATGAGGAAGTGTTTTAATTTTTCAGCCCTGGAGGTTGCTCCTTGACAGACACACACACACACACACACACACACACACACACACGGTATATGTGAGTTAATTGCAGCTGTGTGCCGGGGTTTTCTGTCTTTTCTTTTTTGAGCCTTTGAAATCCTATAATGTGAACCTTGTCACTCCATGCCTAAGGTCTTAGAAAATCAAGCTGAAAAGTGTGAACAGCATGGGTTGTTCAGGTGTAAGGCTAAGTTCTTTGATATTTGGCAACTTTTTAAAGCCAAGTCAGACTGGCAGTGCGGAGGGAGAGCAATTAACTGACTCATAGCTGAGCTAGCATTAGGGCACATAAGAATTAATATAAAGCTTGCATGAAATGGGACAAAATCTGTCTTCTTTGACATTTAGCATGCAATTTCATATTCACAACTCTTTATTTTTCTTTAAAGATAACATAAGATAAGATATAACAGTACATGGTTCATGGCTAAGATAGGGCTATGTGATGAAAATATATCGTTTGACGATAGCAAAATGTCTGTGGTTTAAAATCATGCTCTATCGTTTATTTCGTTGTGTCACAAACTCTTTTCGAGGGGACCACGCTTTGCACCACAGTGAAGTTAGTTTTACGTTGGATGTTTGACAGACAACTGTCCACCAAAGTAAAAAAAGTGTAAAACATTTTTAACTGTGGATAATGTCAGTGTGTGGGTTTGTGGCTTAGTGATGTTTGAGAATATGTGATTGTGAATGTTGTCAGGTGTGAGTGGATGAAGCCACACTTGTACGACATGTTGTACATGTGAACATGGGAGTTTGAGCGTGTGTGCCTATGGGAGTGAGCCCATGCATGTTAGTGTTTAACTGGCCATTATAGTCCATTGTGAGTGCAGTCAGCATTTTCAAAGATCTTTATTGTAACAATCAATAGGTACATTAACCTTTCAGTTTTCTGGAGCAGCAATACGTTAATTGAGATTGAATGGACCTTCTACATCCTACAGTTCTTGTCAGAATTTCATGTAGATGGAGATAAATCAAGATTCTGACAAAATACATTTAACATTTAACAAAAAGCATTTAACAGCATGAAGATGCAAATCAAGAGCCCAACAGGTTTAACAGCATTGATGTGTCCCTGACAACATTCAGAGCTTAGTTTTGGTGCTCAGACATCAAAGTGCAAGAATTTCAATAATATATATATTTAAACATAAAGCTGATGAGTGCCAGCTCGTCCAGGTGTTTAATAGATTCCTTGAAAAAGCAGCAGCAGTGTGTCTCTAATAGTCGTACCACTAACTTCTTTATTGTTGGTTGACGATGCATATTGTCTTTTATACCACTCACTCAAACAGCATAGATACCATCGTACAATGAGCAACGAGCGCTCACATTATGGGATCACCAAGCCCACTTCATCAGCTGAGACATAATTCTACAGTCATTCAGTTTATCTGAATGCTGATTGGCTGCTTGCTTCATGTCCTCCACCTCTTTTACAAACCAACCCTCAGCACGCTGTACCTGCTCACTTGCCTTTGATTTCAATAGGTGAACGTTTCCCAGAAGGCAGAGACAAGTTAGGCTGTCCACAGCTGAAGAGACAAAGGCAGCTGTAAAAAGAAACTGTCGGGTGTTATTAGGCTATTTACTGCTCCATTTGTGGTTTTAGGGCTGACGTGATGCTGTCAGGAAATTAGTTTGAAAATGCTTTGTTGGCAGGCAGGGGATTATGAGATTGGGGTCTCGAAATTGTTTGGCTGCACAGTGGGGCAGTGGGTCTCAGTAATTACTAAATCTCTCTTGTTTCCTCTGCCATTAGTGTTTGTTTTTTCCTTTTGACTGACAGTCTGTTTCTATACTGTTTCTCTTACTTTCTGTAACCTGCTCTTTTCCCTTTCTTGCATGTTTCCAGTTGAAGAGAATGTGTGTCATCTGTCTGATGCAGTAGCCCATTTGTCATCAGACTACAAGAACGCCTATGACTCAATGCAACATACATGGATACTGGAATGCTTGGAAATGTACAAGATCACCAGGACACTAATAGCTGTCATCAAGAACTCAGTGAGGCTGTGGAAAACAAGCCTGGAAGCCAACTCAAAGCCAATTGCACAAGTCACCATCAAGTGCGGTACCAAGGTGATGCTGTTCTGCATAGGCCCGAACCCCCTCAGCCAGATCATCACAAAGACTGGCTACAGATACCGGTTCCGAAGTGGAACAACCATCAGTCACCTCCTCTACATGGATGACATCAAGCTGTATGCCAGAAATGAGCGAGACATCGACTCACTGATCCACACTACCAGGATCTACAGCAATGACATTGGACTGTCGTTTGGACTGGACAAGTGTGGTATCAAAAAGAGGGAAAATGATCAGAACTGGGGGGGGGGCGAACTTCCAGAAGGCCACATTGCAGATGTTCAGGTCAATCCCAAGCGACAGCAACATCAAGAAGAAGGAACACAAGAAGCTTGAGAAATACCAAGGGCTGAAAGAGGAGCTAGAAAAGATGTGGAAAGTAAGAGCAACAGTGGTGCCAGTGGTAATCGGAGCACTGGGTGCTGTGACCTGTGAACTGGGAGAGTGGCTACAGCAGATTCCAGGTAAAACATCAGAGGTCTTTGTCCAGAACAGTGCAGTCCTAGGAACAGCTAAGATACTGCGCAGAACCCTCAAACTCGCAGGTCTCTGGTAGAGGACCCGAGCTTGAGGATGATACATACCACCCTGCAAGGGAAAATATATATATTTTCTCATTTTTCCAAATTGAGAATTGACAGGTAACGAAGTGGCAAATAAAAACAAGAGTCAGTAAGTAAGAGAGAAAAAGGAAGAGGTACTCTCAAAAATCTACTGTTGTAGGCGTTTTGAACAAAACCTGTAATTGTTTGCGTCAAAGGGTGTAAAACAGGGAAACTTACATCATCTGTACAATAATCATAGTAATACATTCTGCCAATATGAAAAACACAGTGTAATGTATGAAAAACTATTTACAGTGAATTATTATCATTTTGCTGGGGGGACTCCCAAACCCCCTCTAGGACCCCTTGTGGACCCCAATTTGCGAAATGCTGCTACACAATTTACTGTGGACAAAAAGGAAAGGTGAAAAAATAGAATCATAATTAGTCATCAACAACACTGATAAACGTAGTGGGTGACTGTACTCTTATAACGTCTGAAATATTAGTTATTGTAATGTGATGCTGCATACATTCTTTGTACTCTAGTTTAATAATTTATGGAGATGAATTTTTATGATGTAGTGCCATTTATTGTCACTTTTGCACGGTCCTAATGTCTAACGATCCTCTCTGAGATATTTCACTTGAAGGCTTAGCTGCATTGCCATTAATTCAGCCAGAACTAATAATCTGACTCAGATAAGTGTTTAAACATTGTCACAGATGGTCGCACAAGGAAGCAATAAAAATGCAATAATACTTGTAGATTTACTGCCAATGTGACCATTTAGGATAGATAAATAGAAAAATAAAAATGTTTTCTTAGCATTATTTTTATCCCCGCTAGCAGTATGGCCCTAGGAATGGCAATGTTGGTATATCAGCTGGTCAGTACACCGCTTTGGTTCAGACTGAAAATCTCAGCAACAGTTCGATGCATTGCCATGAAATTTGATAGAGATATCCATGGTGCCCAGATGATGATCTAGTGTCTTTGGTGTAGGGATGGAGCGATTACCAAATTTCACTATTAACCTCGCTTTAAAAAGTCAGTTAATTAATCGTAAAGGCTCCACTACACCGTGTTTCTATTGTGGGGAACAAAACTGTTGCAACTGGCACAAAATGAAAACAAAGTTACACGAGCGGTGCACCAGCTTAAAGTGCTGTGCTTATCAGAAACATGGAGGCTACTACTGTACACTAGCTAAATTCTGTAAGAGGGACCGAACTGCGAAGCTTTATTTCCACCAAAGAAATGGCAGAAGTCGACAGTGTGGGAGCATTTCAGGTGCACTGAGACTGACCAGGAAGTTACTGAAGATGACGGATCACCTGTTCAAACACTTGCCGTTAATAGGTTGCTGCTAAAGGAGTGAATACCTAACGTTGCATCAAATTTGATGCAGCACCTGCGGAATTACCACCCTGCTTTGCAAGCCCAAGTAAAGGTAATACATAATAACTGAGTTAAATAACGTGGCAAGTTGGTTGGGAATTAAATTTAAATGTGTCACTTAAAATCGATGCTGTAGCAGCGAGAGTCTAGCTTTCAGTGCAACGTAAACAAACAAAGCAGCACGTAAACTTTCAGACCCACCGCAGCGACAGCACCGCTGCGCTATGAAACCCTGTATTTTTAATGGATTGCGCCGCGCCAGGGTGGTCTGTTGCTGTGTCGAGCAACGTGCACTGCACAGCGAGCTCGCACGCACGCCTCTGTCAAAGTAGCTGAACTTTTGCGCTGAACCTAGCTTCCAGCGCAGCGCAAATCGCTTCTTTTCTGAAAGAGCCTTTATAGAAGAACATTTAACGTTACATCCTGTTGCCTCCTCCTGTCTGTCTAAACTTCAAGGACTACCAATTAACTGCATTTCAGTTATTAATAACAATGCATGAGAGATGTTCTAAAATTTTCACAAAAATGTATGCGTGTGGATGAGAGTTGATGATGGTAAATTAAATTAATATTCCTCTTATATTAATAATACTTAGATATTATAGAATATAATCCATGTTTTTGTTGTTTTAAGATTTGGGAGTCTCCAGAGGGTGTTTTATTTTGAAAATTGACTGGATTCTCTATATCGTGCTGTGTCTGACTTCCTGGCTGGTTAAGCAAAAATAGACCTGCTACATAATCTCTGCAGAGCGACGACCCACTTCTAGGCCACGCTGCGGCCGCGTCTGGTGGACTCAAAAGCATTGGCGATAATGGCCGTGATTAGCGCTGGCAACCGCAGCACACCCGTAGCCGAAATTAGTGGATTTTAGGGGTTAGCCACATGTTAGTATAGTATAGTAGTAACATGTTATTATTGTCATTGTAAAAATGTTAGCATGCTGATGTTAGCCTTTAGTTTAGTCCTCACAGAGGTGGAATGACCCCCACCCCTCTACCCTCTGTGGAAAAAAAATGACAACCTTTGACTTCAGAAACTGTTGAAGTGAATATCTAAAAAATAAATAAATGAATACACTTATATGTATTCAATATCTATTAAAATCTACATGAATGATTAAAGTTCTGAAGCATGATGATTGTGTTAGGGTAGCTGATTTAAAAGCTGTCACTTTTGCCTCCATTGAATGAAATCCTGTAGGCTGGGACTTTGGGTATTTTCATTGGTGTAACCGGGACATTGGCCATGCTCGTCGTCAGATCATAAGATTGTGATGTTTATTGCAGCTTCAGTAATATTTGCTGCCTTCCCTTTGACACACAGCTCTACTTGCTTTAGTACCCGTGGCGTGTAAGCAATCAGATACTGTGGGCAGGACATTGAGCCAGTTTACAGAGTGGTGACTACAGAGAGAGAGGCGTCTACATCAGAGCCAAAAATTAAATGAATTTAACCCTAACCTTTTTTTTTTGCTGGTCCGAATAGTTATCCAATCCGTCACTCAAAACCGTGATATGATCCTAACACTGATCTGTTGCACCCCTAGGAGAAATGATACCTCAGTTGTTTCTTCAGATTGCGGTTTGGGAAAAAAAAAACTTTAAGATAAAGTCAAGTTTCTTAAAGTTAGAAACACGTGGTTATCACAGAAGCTTGACTTTTGACCCTTTGTTTTATTGAGGTGTTGACACCCATCCAAAACTTTATATGCTAGTATTGCATGTCTTCAGAGTTCAAATGTTCCACACAAATTCAGATTAGAAACTTGATTTGCATTCAGATCACACTCAAAGTGGAGTCTGTGTATAATTTGATAGTTAGGCTATGACGTGAGTTTAAAAAGAAAATTGCTGCAACATTTTATGCTGATTTCAACCTGCATGAAGCATTTCAATCTACATAATATTCTTATCACACAGTGCCACAGGGGCAGCTTGTCTCTGTCTCTCGTACATTTACTGTCCCTCGCTTTCGTCTCACTCCTGCGCCCTCTTTGCATTTTGCACAGTCCGTGTTTCTTTTCCATCTTTAAGTTTCTCTCACTCTTTCTTTTTGTGCCCCTCTCTCTGCCATAATGAAATATGGATTTAACTAACAGCTTATTGGACAAGTTCATTTTTATCAGAATTAAAGTCATCAAAATCCCCATCAGCAGACAGAGAAGTAACGTGTGGTCAGATAGATAAGAAAAGCATTTTAATTATATGATATAACTAGATACAACTCTCACTTAAGTGTCTGAAGCATTAGATGGAAAATGGAAATGCTTACCTTAAAGTTATTCTGCACTGAAATAGTCTTTTTTTTTTTCTTGACTGAATCTATGACGTTTTTAATTCTACATATTTAATGGTCTTTCTCTCATACACACAACATAACAACAAATACTATAAAATGCAGGTTTATATGAACATATCTCATAGACATACACACACAAACCCATACTCCCATTCCTCTTTGTTTTTTTACTCTTTTTGACAATGGCCACAGGATTTAATTGATTCTTGCCAGAATTATCAATTGTTCAGTTTGTCACAGGGTTGGGCGAGAGTGACTTTGTAGCACATCCCTCCGAAAGATGGACACTTGAACTGATGATTTTAGATTTATTGGAAATCCCAAAACCAACGTAAGAGATGGTTACAAAAATGAACAACACAAACAACAACTGCATTAGCTACCTTACCATATAGTTTCAGAGCATTAGCATAGTTTAGCACTAACTCACAAGCCCAGTATTTGCCCAGCTGTAAACAGCCACAATTGTTCAAACTACTTCAAAACACCACCACCATGTTAATATCACAGTATTATGATAAATACTAACCTTGTGCCTCTTCGAAGGGGTGCTAAAACGTTAAATCTTTCACTGTGTGTGCATGTTACTGTCTCTCCATCGCATGTAGCAGGAAAACTAGTTAGCGGGTGGCTTTCAAAATAAAAGCACCTCTACTCAGAACAACCTAACCTAGTGTCTAGCCTAAGTAAGACACTACGGCTTAAACCAGGTAAAATACCTAATAAAGCCTACTGAAATGACTGTTCAACAATAATATTTCTTCTGTAGAGCTAAACATATACTGGGTTATTTACAGACTTTAGGATGATTTACACTAGGGCTGCATGTTATATCGTTTCTGCATCGACGATGCGATTGCAGGATGTCAAGTAAAGCAAATTAACTCAAATATGTCATGCTACAACTTTTTTGCTGCTTGATACCAAAGGAAAGATTTTGTAAAGGTTCTCCTTTTCTATGACTAATCTACAAGGCAAGCATGCAGTCAGCCTATCACCTGCCTGTTAACATGCACTTGACGCGGCTGATGTCACAGACAATGCTGCCTGGATGCCAGAGGCAGGTATTGTGTTACGTGAGGCAGCTGACTCCCAAATACAGTACCTTTGCACCTGCTCTCTCTCCACTTGTGCATGCTGGTGTCCATGCCGGAGTCACATACAGATTTCTGGAAGGAGCAGCAAAAGCCTGAACCAAGTGTAGTAGAAGTACCCAAATGATGAAAATGATGAGTGTTAATTATATGTGTTAAGTATTTTTGTACATAAATACCACACTGCATGTGTGCATTGCATAGTGTATTTTTTCATATAACAATGTTTTTTTTACTAATATCGAACAGCCACAATTTACACTTACACTGTTATGTACAATGTCAGTTGGAACAATGGAAAAGAAACAAATACAAACAATTAGAAACAGAGAAGATAGAATAGAAATAGAAGAGGTTGTATACCACAGAAATGATCACATCACATCCCCATCTCTTTTCATAACTTCTGACTGACTCTCCTTCTCTTAATTTTCCTTTTGCTTTGTCTAGCTTACATGAAATTGTTTTATGTTGCTGTTTTTTTTTCTTTTCTTATTTCCTTGTAATGCTGAATTAGGGAATTACTGCCAATTTGTGCTCTCGTCTATGGTTGCATCTTCAGAGTTCAAGAAATCAACAGAGGGCTTGTTGTCAACTCCCAACACCTGGTGTGCTGATCATTTAAACAACACTTACACTTCTAATCTGGAATCTTAAACTTTATTCTTAATCCTAAATAAAATATTTAAATAAGCACAAACCGGCTTCCATGCCAAAATGAAAACCTTTGGTGTGTAGAGAAAATGTAGAAATGAGAAATATGAATAGAAGGCTGATAGATAGATACTTGATAAGTACTTGATAGTTAAGTATTAGAAAGTAGTTTAGTATGCAGAAGCAACATCTCTCCCTTTTTTTACAAAAAGCTGTGATAAATAGGTTCCTTTTCACTGTTAGACTTTAGAAAACATAACTTGTTAGCACCTCTTCTAATCAAAGTATTGGTGCCCATCCAGACAAGTGTGGAGAATTTTAGTATTCTTACCAACCAAAACCTTAAGACTCCAGATCTTACCCTCTGACAGGTTTATGTCTCTGCTGATAATTCTTCTTCTGTGAGAAGCTGTTTTGAAGCCATATCAACCCATTTCAATTTCTAGAGGTCACAGCGTCTCACTAAAAGTTTTCCACATATCATGTAGATTTGTGAATGAGGAATGGGTTTCAGAAAATGTTTCAGTGTAATTGTTCCAGCTGCGCTGATCTCGAGCTTGTTTAAAATGCAGGAGCAAGGATCGTACTGCTGATCAAGGTTTTAGCATCCTTATCTGTCACTTATGGAAGAATGTTCTTATAAAAACTTTCTTCTGCTAACTTTTAAGATTCAAAATGTTTTGAGTCAAGCTACGGCACAGAGACCTTTGACACTATACATGCTGTGAAAAGAAAACAAGCTCTTTGAGTTCAGAGCTGCCTATGTGGCTATAAGCTCCTTATTTAAAGTAAGTGTGCACTAACTCAGCAAACTTTTGCATTTATGATTTATCTTGCTCCATTACCATTTCATAAACTCCCAAATATTGATATTGGTATGGGCCTCAAAAATTCAGTATTGGTGAAACTAACTCACCAACTCCCTGAGTAAAATGGCTGCTAAATGCCCCACTATGTTCACCAGCTAATCACTAACTTTATCTGTCTGTTTTTTAATGCTGTTCAGGTATCATAGAGTTGGGTTTTAGAGCCTTATGATGAAAATATTGGCCTGTTGCAGCCCAAAAAAATAATGGTGAGAGCTGTCACGATGGACCTGAACAGTGAAGTTGTGGGCAATAAAACCAAAACAACAACCTTAAAGATGTTAAAAAGCTCAGTGGAGCAGAAGGGGAGCTGTGGATTTGGATGTGAGTTCTCAGCAATTACAAGCAATTAATTTCAAATAAGTAATGATGTGACCCATTGTTGATATAGAAATATTGATTATAGCTGCTTTAAAGGAGCATTGTTTCCTCCTGAGTTTCTCACCTTCAAAGATGAAACATATGGCACAATTTCTGGACTACACTGACACCTGTAATGATTCGTTATTTGGTCAATTTGGTTATTTAGTTTGTCACCAATGATTCATTTGGTTATTTATCTGTCCAACAGAAAATTAGGTACATCAGCAAGTACCTTTAGTAAAACACCACACCACTTTACCCCCTTGTTTTTCTGCTGCTGCTGATTCTTTCATTTCGTTTTCTCTTTGTGGCCCAGCTCTTTAACTCTCCTGCTGTGTCTGTCAGTGAGGTATAACAAGGGTCTTTGACTCGTGATCTTTGATGCTCTCACTGCATGCAGGACAGAAAGGGAACTTTTTTTTGGCGCTGAGACTCCCAGCCAGCGTAGGGAGTGGTGTAAACGGCAGGTGCTGACCAGTGAGCACAAAGCTCCTGTTTCTTCTATGGCGAGTAAACGGCCAGATTTCTGCAGTGGGAGCCTTCATGCTGGCAGCCTTCATATAAGGGGTCGCCCCAGGTTTTGTTGAATAAAGAAGCTCATTCTCAGTCATTGTACATTATTTAATGCACCTTTTGATGCATAAAAGCTGTGTTTTTGTTTTCTTGATAGTGCCATGCACATTTTTTATTAATTGAACAGAGATGTGAAGAGCCATGGGTTTCTTTTTGAATTGCCATTTTTCAGTAAAACAGAGTTTATAATCCAGATGTTTCATCTTTATCATTCACTTCTTCCAAACACTGATCTGCTCCTTAAGTCGCTTTACTAACCCTCTTCCATGTTCCACTGTATTTTATTGGCTATAAGAGATGCCTTGTACTTGTTCCAGCCAAAGGGATTTCCTTTGATGTTTCTGCCACAATGTGAGCTTGGTAATGATAAGGCACTGAATTTCTGCTTTCAAAGTTTCCCCTTGATTTTAATGGTGGTAGTGAGTGTGTCTAATTGGCTGTGAGAAATATGAACGGAAATGCACACACACATATAAGAATAGGTGCTTCTGCTTACGGACACAGTCTTATCCATACAAATGAGCGCGATGCTGTGTGTATTTGCACACACATGCATGCCACATGCTGGCTTTTAGTTTCAACCCAAATCGATGGAGCTGCTTCTTTTATGCATTCATTTTGTACATCCATCACACAAACACACGCATCACAAATTAGGCCCTTCATAAATATTCTTTATGGACAATATGGGTTTGCTCAGGATAAAGTAAGTGAATTATTCAAGCGGATGGGAAGAATGAGAATGTAGCCGCTTTCATACGGAGATCAGCCCGGAAAGAATATCCGCATTTATGTCGCATTTGCTTTTTCATACTGAACAAAAGTTTGCAGCTTCATCCCGTGTGAAAAAGGTTTTTATCCCGCAATCGTGTGCTTTCACGTAGTGGTCCAGCTTTACAGGAAGCAGCAGTGTGCCGTTAATGTCAGCTGTGGCTTTTCACAAACAGATTGTTCTGTCTCATGTCTGTAACCAACTTTCGCTGCTCAAAGGTGGATAAAATCTGCTCCGTACCTTTCATAAAGTGCAGCAAGCTGGCAGATTGGCGCAATACCCATGTGAAATAAGGCGGTGTGAAAGCTGATAATTACAAAAGTTGTACTAGGAGCGAGTATTTTTAGCTTTTAGCTGGGTAGTTGGCAGTCCAGTCAGTGTCTGACACACTGTCAGATCTTCTTATGGTCCTGCTGTCCTCCCCAGAGATCAAGGAGAATGATCCATAGACTGTATAAAAATGTTGATCCCACAAAAGATGTGATGTTGTGGCACCAGGACACTGTTAAAGACCTGGCTTGTAAAAAGTGTTTCCCACACTTACTCTTTGGCCATATCGCCCAGCCCTATTATGTCTAAGTACATTTAATAGCAAAAATGTAATAAATTTTGCTTAAAATTTCACTCCGGCCTCTTCTTTAAGTTTGTATTTGACATAATACCTTATTAGCTCAATTAAAAGGATGGAAACAAATGTAGGGGCCTGTATGTGACATAAAAGGCAGTTTATTATTTTGGCTGGTAAAAAATATGTCTGGCTGGGGGATTTTTTTCATCTACAAGTCACCTTGGCAGATGAGCCAAAAAGTTAATTTCCACCCCTGTTCAGCAGTGACTTAAATCTAAATGAAAACTGAGGAGAGAATATATAAAGTAGCTACATGTGTTTCCAAACCTATTGTATTTGTGTACAGAGAGCAGTGCGCATTATGTATCTGTTCTGTAGCACATGCATATTAGGTTGTTTTCTCACATTTACAGAGAGATGCTCTCTGTCGCTGTATCTCATTTCATCTTTAATTTACAACACATGCAGGCACATACAGGCATAAATATGCACAGACTCGTTCACATTGTTTTGTCACACTTTATCACTCTCATTTAGTCATTTCACACTTGTATTCACAGTGTGTATTATAATTACTTATGTGCACTGTTGCACAGATTTGTCAGACTTTTGATGTTGTCTTTTAATTCCGCAGAACGAGAACAAACAAAGATTTTCAGTATTGATAGGATTACAAAAAAAAAACCTTTAGGATTCCGGTGGTATCCTCTTTACAGGCCTGCTCAGTGAAAGCTCCTGCAGTGAAGGTCATGTTGCAGCTAAAGTTTTTTCAAACCGCTGGAATGACCCCATGACTGCCACCAGGTTCCATGCTTTCCATCATAGTTAGCAAAAACTCAGACTACAAAATGGAGGGGCCAATACAGGGGCTAGCACTACATTGATTGACTTTACCTACCCATCTTCCACTCTTTCTTTTTACTCTGTCCCTATATTCTCTCCCTGTATCCTTTCATTCTCACTGGTTTTCCTTTTGTGTTTGTGTCCATTTATCTTTATCTGCTACCTATTTTTTATCTTGTTTGTTCCTGACCTTGTATTTCTTCCCTTACATTCTCTCCTATGCTCCTTCTTGCTCTGTACACTGTGTCTGAATTTCAGTCTACTGCAGTGCTCACTGTTGGACTTCCTGATGTGAGACAGAAGAGTTACTGAACCCAGAAGTAATTCCATTAGGAGTTAGTCCAGTGTTACTGAGTTACTCTGTTCTACAGACAACAGTTGTAAAAAGTCACTGGGGTAATAATTTTTAATGTTCACCTTTGTTTAGACATTTCCTTTAAATTGTTGGGTTAAGACTGGGGTTTATAAATCCATCTTGGGCATGTATTTCACTGTCCACTGTCACTACCACACCATTGATGAGTACAATATTGTGTTTAGGCACACTGACCAAAACTAGGACCAAGGTTGTAATAATGAGACTTTTCTTTATTTTGAGTCCTATAAACGTCATCACTCCTCAGAGTTCACTGATTGGTTCAGCTTCCAGCTGCTTGACTCAATTGATATTCAGTTAATCTTCTCCGGACGTATATCTTGTGGAAATTGAGATTCACTTCTGAGAGGATAATGTTTTTCAAGCTGTCCCTGGACATTCTGGGTAAGGGATGAGTGGTGTATTGTCACAACCAGACAGTGTTTATCTTTGACCAGGACTCACTGAGGTTCTGCAGTGTGGCATGGAGTGTGGTTTCTTCTCCACAGCTCCCAGCAGGCCTCATGGAAGACTGACAGGAAATGGCGGCTGAGTAATGGGTCTCTTGCATGGTGCCGTGTGTCACAAGGAATTGAAGCAAGGCTGTTGAAGTGTAAGTACCTGCTATCACGTCTCTCATACAGGGGAAGGGTGCTGATAATAAACAACTTGGCAGCTGTCTGCCTGTGACATCATGTTTAATGCCCCTTGCAGCTTCTTGGCAGAGATTCAGAAGAGTCTTGTGGATGTCTCCTGGTCAGGGCTTCTTTGGCTGAGAGCTGCTGTCCTGGCCAGGATGGTGGTCACAGCTTGATTGACTTGGAGAGTCAGGTGGCAGTTTTCCAGCTTCAGGCAGCACGGACCAAGGAGCAGAAATCTGCTAAAGGGACAGTAGAGGATGCCACAGAGGCCAGTTTATCACCACACTCGCAGCTTTTCCTAATGAAGCGGGAGGAGCTCAAAACCACAGGTCCCTTAACACTGTTTACATCTGGCCTGGCATGTGGTTGGATTAAGAGTTGATGGGACGTGAGCCTTTGTAACCTTGGATTTCCTTGTGTGATTGTGTGATTTACCAGCCTGGCCGATAGACTGGACTGACCCTCTGAGGGTGCTGAAGAGGTTTTATCTGGCAAGTGCTGGGGGCTCAGGTATTGTGTACATTTTAAAGCTAAATGCATCAACCTGGTGCACTTTAAGAGCAAAATTAAGAGGCTAGATCTATGAAGAACTGTGCGCTCTTTTGAACAACGTTGTGACCTTTGTAAACAATTTTGTGCTTTAGTAAACTTAATTTAACACATTAAATGTAATCACAAACACTTTAGTGGTATAGATATGAATGGTGATGACACAACAAATAAGTCTCACCCATAAAGCATGGTAAACTAGTTTAATGCAGTTCACAAATGGTCAAAACACAAAATAAAGCATAATTTTGAGCCATCTGAGAAATTAAGCAAAAGTGGTTACCTGGTTGAACATGTTTATTTAAAAAAAAAAATCAATGCTCTACAGTGCGACCATTTTGCTCGCATATGCCCCTAAAAATCAAGCAACACCTTCCCCTTGTTCTGTTTTACTAAATGTATTGTAATACTTTTCAGTATTAGGTGTGGCATGGGTTGTGTGGGTGCTGCTGGTGTATCGTGAATCCGTCCCTAGTTCAAAAACTACACAGGCACCAATTACAGTAAAGTTTTTTTTGATGAGTGATCATTGTGTTAAAAAGTTTCAAAACATCTGTTACAATGTTTTAAAGCATTTGACAATATTTTAAGGCCAAGGCCGAGTGTCCAGAAACAAGGGTCTTCACTTTCATTCCTCCAATGTTTATAGACTATGGTTGAACACAAGGAGCGCACACGTAGTATAAATATGTATATAATAAATAGTTTGTTAAACTTTGTGATGCTTGAAAAACAATTTTCATTGTGCCCCTAAATTTCTTTGTGTGCTCTGAAATGTTTTCATTTAGGAGCACATGTGCTCCTTGGGGAAAAAGGTTAGCGTAGAGCCCTGGGGAAAAAAAAAATATATATATATATACTGGAGGAAGAGGATGGCACATAAGGGCTACGTTCAGACTGCAGGCCATTGTGACCCAAATCCGATTTTTTTTTTTTGGCCCATATGTGATTCAGATCTTTTTATAACGGTGTGAACAGGCCGAGGCACATGGAATCTGATCTTATCCAGTTCGGAATTGGGCCACTTCCATATGTGGTCCAAATCTGATACAGATCGGATCTTTTTAAATGCAACCTCAGTCTGGACACTCAGGTTGCATTTGATGCGACTTTATATGTCACTGTAGAGCAGCTGTTCTGCTGCAGTCTGAGCCACGCTGAACAAAAAAGCTCCACAAAAAGCCATAATTAAACATCACACTTCCTTTTCTACTTCGCTTTCATCTGCCTACAAATTCCCTTTCTTATACTTGAAATCCACCGGACCGGGGCTCTCTTCTGATTTAAGTTACGTGCATGCTACTTGTCCGAGTGGACAGAGTGGGGAGAGAGAGGGAGGGAATGAGTTGTGGGGCAGTTGCGTTGTACAGCGCCAGAAACCGTAAAGAAAAGAACAAAGTTGTGAATACTTGAGTCATAATTCGGGATAAATGTGACCCGTGAGAGGACAATGAAGAACGGGAGTCTCCGGAGCTATGTTCATCCTTGGCCACATTTAAACTATAATGTGAACTGTCAAATAAATAAAAATCGGATCTGGGAAAAAATCGGAATTGAGCATTAAGGTCTGCAGTCTGAACGTAGCCAAGGTGACCCTCTTGGCATGGGGGGTGTAAAGGTTGGTGCTCGCCAACAGAACGATCAGGTAAGCCTTGCTGGCCTCCTGCAGAGCCATGACAGCGGACCTCTGGAAGCGCAGGTCGGTCTTGAAGGGCAGCTTGTGGATCTGCAGCTCGGTGGAATTCTGGTAGCGGCAGATCTCTCTCAGAGGCATGGTACCAACCTGTACCGTTACACACGTTATGCAGTTTTTTTCACAATGTCAGTCAACATAAGTGAGAAGACTGACAGCTAATTGTCAATGATGATGAAATTTATGCAGCAACTTTATGTTTGCTGCCGTAAGTTAATAAAGATAAAATTTTGTTTGGACTAGTGGATATCTGTAGTGAATACTGCAGAATGAGTGACTGCATGAGGAGTTGCAGGTTAGATTGTGCAGAACATGAGTTCATCACAGTATAGTGAGTAATGATGCATGGGTCAACCCATGAATCACCGTTACGAGTAAGTTATTTATAACTTCCACCTTCTCCCCCTTTCCCCCCCCTTTTCTTTGCTAGAGCAGTGCTTTCATGACCATGAAGCAGAGACAGGCTTGCATGTGGAAGAACTCTTTTGAAACACTGAACTCTGTTTATTCATTTGACAGTCATGTGTTGCTCAATGCATGCCAATGTCGGCCAGTTGGTCGGTCTACCAATTTAGTCCAGACTGAAATATCTCAACAACTGTCTGCCAAGAGGATGAACTTGAATGACTTTGGTGATCGCTTCACTTTTCCTCTAGTGCCAGCAGCAGGTTGACATTGTCATTCAGTTCAATTCAATAAATCTTTATTGTCCCTGAAGGGAAATTCTGGTGCAACATAAAAAACACATGGTAGAAATGTACTGTACATACAGCAACAACAGAAAACACTCATAAATAACAAGAAACATACTGCAGGTACAAAGACACTGTGAGCATGTTGCCATGCTGACATTAGTATTTCTGTCAAATCACTGCTGTGCTGAAGTGCAGCCTCACAGAGGCACTGGCATGGCTGAAGACTCTTAGTCTTGTTGTAATGCACACTGCTAGGGGGAATTATTCTATGTTATGCTTCACAGAGCAGAACGAGCTGTGCATAAGCATAAAAGAATTACAGACTATACTCACCAGGCAGTATGGATGGAGTCAAGTAAACATTAATCAACTGCATTTATCTGGTGCACTTGGGTACTAGGAAGCAGCTTGGTTCTTAATTGAGTTAAGTATAGAAATTCAAATGTAATATAAAACAACACTGAACACTTACTTGACACCAGTGTTCACAGCTCTTATAATTATTGAATTTTAGGGCAGAATTTTTTTTCCCATTCTTCTGAGCATTAGATGAGAATACTGATACTATTGACTAGGGATGAAACGGTATAAAAATTTCATATCACGATTATAGTGACCAAAATTATCACGGTATTGTAAAAATGTGCTGAAAGATTAAAATGTACTGATACACACACTGAAACCATTACAACAAGTACAAGTACTTGTAGCAAGTACTAATACAATTACAAATACAATTTCCATTTTGTTTGCATAAAAAATAAAATAACAGCAAATACCTTTTGTAAACATATGAAAATCATCTAAGTGCGCATTATCAAGATTTTATATTTTAATTATATAGGTAATACAATGACCCCATGGACAATTACATGAAAACAAATAAGTCTTTAGAAGACAGTGATAGTAACTGCAATGAGCCCAAAAACTGACATAAATACAGAGGAGTCTGTAGTGTTTCTAGATATGCTGGTTTGACTAAACTGCGTAACGTTATCATGTGCAGTGGACGAAGAGACTCTGCCGACACACGACGCACACAGCAACAGAACAACGTGTAGCGTTTTTACAAGAGCAGCAACACTGAGAGCTTCAGTTTACACGCTGTTAGCAGACAAACCAAAGCTGCATGCGCCTGCTTCTGGGAGACCCTGGACAGTGTTTGCCGTGACATTATAACAGCGTGGTTTACCATGGTTTACCGTTAAACCGGTAATCGTTTCATCCCTACCATGGACATAATCTGTAAATCTGCTGCAAGTTATCTTAGCATTAGAGATTAAAGAGCTTCTTTTAAGTCTTCTTTTTTGTTTTACCTTTACCTAGAGCCAAGCTAGCTCTTTCCAGCCTTTGTGTTATGCTAAGCTTCCCAGCTGCTTGCAGTAGCTTCATATTCACCATACAGATGAGTGGTATCGATCTATTCTCACAGCAAGAAATTTTTGCTGTATTTTCCAAAATGCCGAGCTATTCCTTTATCCAAAGTTAATTTACTATACTTGCCTAAACTCACACTAACCGCTACTAGACTGTACAATCAATGTGACAAATAGGAGGAAATAAAAATGGCTAGTGTCACACATAATCCAGCTGACAAAATGTGTTTCAGAGTTCAAGCTCATCTCACACATCTTAATGAGACATTGCTGGCATCCATTCATTTTTCTCATAAATTTTATTGACATGTATGGATGTTTGGGCACTCAATATTTACAGTGAGAGAGGAGGATCTAGTACTTTGAATTTTAGTATCACTTCCATCTTTTGGAACATTGATAAATGATGGTGATTTTCACCCCATCTCCTCTGAGTGCACAGTTTTAAAAGATGTCCAGAAGTGGGGTGAAGAGAAAGAGTGAACGTTTGTCTGTGGTGATGGATCACCTCTCCCTTCTTGGGAACAGTATCAACTTTGTGGTAGCAACATGTTTTATGGTGCCAAAAGGTAAATACCTGCCCAGAAGTCACTGATTAAGGTGTGTTCAGAAATACTACATGGCTGGTTTAAGTGTATGCCCTTATAGTGTGACAATGATGTTCTGTATCTAAACGTGGCTACACAACATATCTTAACGAAAGAGGCTTTTGATTGTTTCTTGTCTCTTTTTAGATGCTCAGTAGTTCGTGTTGAAATAGAGAAATATTCAAATACATAAACCAATTTATATTAGTAAGAGATTGAAGCAAACTTCATTGTTTATGATAGCAAAATCGAAACAACTCAAAACAGCTATCAGGTCAGCTTAAAGTTAAACACAATACCAAATATAAGTTGCATTAATAAATTATAGATCTGTTAGTAAAACTGTTGTGAACTTATAAGAAAGAAGGAGGGTCCAAACTGATGATTTGCAGAGTAGGTTCATGCATGAACATTTAAAATCAAATATCATTAATAATTAGCCGCCACTACCTGATGCTACATTTCTACAAAGCTCTATGGAGCCTTCAGCTTCCTTTTAGCTCATTGTTTTGGTTATTCGACCTGCAACTCCACTCTCATTTCAGCTAAAACTTACTCTGTACGCCAACTTCCAAGCTGATGGAAATTTTTGAATATTTAACAGGGGGAGTTGTTGGAGAGCAAAACAGAGCAAAAAGCAAAGTGAACATCTGATTAACATGCTGGATTTATATGCTAATGTTGCTTTATGTCTACAGGACATGTCAGTAGGCAATTGTTTGCTAACACCTTGATCCTATATGTTTTGTTTTCATTTGTCGTGCTGCCTCATGTGGCAAAACATAAATCACTAAAAGACAATGCAGCTGTAAGATAGCCGAGCTGTAGCTAGTGTAGCACATTCATGGGAGAAAGGAAGATGGTAATCTGTTGCAGTTAATTATCTCGGAGTTGCCATTCAGGTGTCTTAATCATTCGGTCTCCAGTAAACTTTATTTAAAGACATACTTTCAGCCAAAAGTACCACAGAAAGTGAAAGAAAAGTTTCCAAATTCAGCAGGTCTAGGTTATAAGTTATCAGATTTGAGGTCAATGCAAGTCTTTGGGGATACTTGTTGGTTCAATAGTGTCATGTCTGGGTTCAAAGAGATCCTATTTTTTATTTTTATTTTATTTTCAGAAAACAGTGTGTCATCATCATGACATCATGACTTTTGACATCTTGCTGGTTTCCTCTTGTTGAGGACAAATCCTCACCCTTCATTATCATTCTGTGTGCACATGTGCACACACATATATACCTTTTTCTTAGAAAAAACCCCCACCTTTTCTTTCCACCATACAAGCTCCCACACACACATATCCCTACACACAGTAAAACAGGAAATGGAGACAATGATGAAACCTCAGTGTAATGTTCCGGGCTCACACATCCAAAAGGACTGACAGACGTCAATCACCCCTCAAAACAGATTATCATCCCAAATTCCATCCAGATTAGTCTAAGTCTGTGAGAAGGAGAGAGAAAAAGGGTGACCAGGAGACACAAAGAGGTCCCACTGGTATCTGAAATTGGATCATGAGATTAAAAGATCAGAGTACTTTGCTATTGTACATACATTGGATCAATAACAAATGGATACACTTTTTCTCTTAACACTGGCAAAAAAATATTTTGTTTGTTTGTGCGCACAGTAGGTGTTCATTAAAACAAACATAAAAGAGGTAAAGATGGTGTGTATCATTTGTTAAACTAGAAGAGTGGTAGATTCTGTGTCTTTTGATAGTGATCTGGAAGTCAATACACATGGATTGGTAAACCTAGCCCAATTTGGTGACCTCATGACTGCATCAGAGTTTATTGCTGATATTGTAGTTTTGCTTGCTTCACTGGACTGTGACCTGAAGCGCAGTTAGGGGTTTTGCAGCTCAGCGTGAAGCTGCTGGGATAAGGGTCAGCACCTCCAAGCCTGAGACTTAGGGACTCTGCTGGAAAACAACGGAAACCTGCTTTACAGTAGGGAGCGGCTTGCTAAGTAAAAGTAAAAGCAGTAGAGTAGAGCGCTTTTCACAGGTTGCAAATGCGAGGGGCACCGCAGTGCTTTTTTTTCTAGAAGCCTACAATTTAAAGGAGCTTTATGTAGTATTTCAATGAAATCACTTATTAATAATTACTTTTTCACTTCCTTATTGTCAATGGGCTTTAGCCTCACTTTGAAATGAAGCACACGGCTGTTTTCTCTGTTGCTCGGAACATAGGGTGACCAGACATCCCCGTTTTTAACTGTGCATTAATAGAACTGAATCATGTCTATGAAGATTCTCAGTCATCCAGGTCATAGTTATCCAACGAAGGTTAAAGTCAAGGGCAACTGGACTTGGTTGAAGATACTGGAACTGAATCATATTTCACGTGGCATATTTTACGAGAAACCGTGTAGCTGAGCCTACTGGCTCTCGTCTCGATGGCGTTGTGCTTTTTTGGCCAATAGAGGGAGCTGCTTATTTTAGCAGCTTCATTCCACTTTTCTTTTCTAACAATATTTTCCCTTTATTCATTCTGCCGCTGCTAAAGGAATGACCAACCACTACGAAAATTTTATGCGGTCAAATATGAATGCGCAACTAATAATTTTCACTCAACTAATAATTTTCACTCGCACTCGCTGGTAACACTAGCTAACAACTCCTCTGGGTCATTACTGCGTATTTGTCCAGTGTTGAGAACATCCAGTACAAGCTTACACTAAACTGTTGTACATCTCTGCCTGTACACATACTGCATGCATTGATAGTCAAAAGTTTTCAGATGAGACTGAAACACTGGTTGTTAGGAAAAGAGAGGACAGTGGTGGCCATGGAGGAGATGAGGTTAGTAAAATAAGGTAGGGATGCAAACATAATTTGAGACACAAAACGCAAACATGAACAATCCTATCTATATTGACTCTGAGGTCATATTAACAGGGTTTCCCTGCCATTATAAGGTTTAGCTTGTGAGGCCCAAAACAGCTTGGGTGGTGTGCCATGATAATAAAATCAGTGTGCAGCGCATCAAAACTAACCTAATGACTTTTCACAGATCTAATGGTTGTAGTTCCTCCCACTTTAGCAAGTTTAGCTTTTTGGGTGTTGTTTAATTATAATCTCCTCTGGCTTTGGTCAAAAATTGTTGAAACTGCATATTTTTTTATTGGAAAAGATAAACTAATCTTGGGGAAGGACCCCCAACCCCCTCTTTGAAATACTTTTTGCAACATGTGATACATGTTGTATTGGTGTTAAGCGCAGGGGGAAAAAGTGTTTACCTCAGCTGCTACAACTCCTTCCTAGGGGGAAACACTTCCTACTAACTACTTGTTCATGCTAGTTTTACCGAAAACTACTGTGGAAAACTTAGCCAGAAGCTACCAAGAGTGAATTGCATCCATAACATCACTACAAACATCTTTCAAGTGAAGTGGAAAGGAAAAAAAATGAGGAAGACTGGATAGGAAGAAGAATGAAGGAGATAGATGAGGAAAGGTAAAGATATGATTACATAGCTGTCCAATTTATTATAAACACTGTTTTTGAGAAAAAAAACAAAATATTTTAACTTAGTGTAAAGTAGTGTAATATTGTTATTAAAGACGGGAAAGGAAGTACGAGAGAGCATGAAGGTAGTATAAAGAGTATATAAAGAGTGAAGCAAGTACATTGTGTAAGAGTGAGAAGGAAAGACAAAGAGAACGAGTAAGAAAAGTGACACAAGAAGAATATAATTAAGCTGTACAGGAGAGTGTCTTTGCACTCCACACTATGTAACACAATCACAGATTCATGGACTTATCAGCACAACTGAGACAGAAGCTTTATAAGCTAATGTTAATATGTGCTATGACAAAATGTGACGCCATAGTGTGTAACGTCTTAGCACCATGGGCAAATACTTCCGTAACACAGGACCTACAAAGGTGAATATGTGTCCCTGTTCATTGATGTGTCCAATCAACAAAAGAGACTCAATGTCGGCACCATAGTTACTATAGTCAAATTTCATATATAATAACATTACAGTTTTGAAGACATATTGACCACCTAACCAGAAATGTTCTCAGTTTTCATTTCAGAAATCTGGTCACCTTATTGGAACAGCCACTATTCTGCTTTTAATGTGAAGGGACTGGGTTGGGATGCGTGCTCGCAAGCCTCTCTCTGACTACAGCAACAACGCAGCGGCTAACAAAATGCAGTAGACTAACACCACAAAATAACTGTCTCCCAGCACAACACAGACTCCAACACAAACAACAATAAACATGTATGTGATGAAGCCTGTCAGGCCAAACAATCAGATGTCGTCTTGTGAAAACAGTGAACATCAGAAAGGCTGGAGTCACGAGAGAGTCAAGTTAGCTCGCTGGCTAATGCCAAGCAGTTGCTAACCATATCCAGCAATATATATTATATAATATATATGCAACGTATGTAACATTATGTCTTTACCAGTGTTGGGGTAGTTACTCAAAAAATGTAATGGATTACACATTACTAGTTACTTTTTTTAAAAGTAATGCCTTACTTTACCAGATTACTCACAGCTGAAAGTAATCAGTTACACTACTAGTTACATTACTTTTGGATTACTGCGTAACATCACCTGTGATGCACAATAACAAATATAGTTACACCTCATATATGCTCAGATCAACACAAATCCTTATTACAATGAGGACATATATCTTTTATGCTCTTTAATACTACAAAGTGACAACAGAGTTGTGAACATCCAACATTTTGCAACAAGGCTAGAGTACAGTAGGCTACTACACACTGTGATTCTTACTGCTGAATCATTAATAGCTGCAAGCATGATGGCCTGGGGCTGACAGTGAAATAATAATAATAATTAGGCTATTATTGTTATTATCACATGTAGCCATATTGCTACAATTACGCTTGACACAACGGCTGCAGCTGTGTTTGCGACCTTTCTTTTCTCCGTGAGAGGGAAGAATTTAGAAAGTTGTGTGGCGCTGCGGACAGCCCCCGGCCACAGTAGTGGATTTATTATGCATAATATTCATCCAGCCAGAGAGAACGATCACGAACCATTCATAGCGCTTAACGACACAACCCGTGGAGCGTACAGGGCCAGGAGATCGAGGAGCGACCACCCCGCTGCTGAGGGTCTGTCATCGTTCCCTCTGGCTGGATGAAGTCTGACGCTCCGCATGATCCATGATGATAGAGAAATACAGAGATGAATGTCAATAAAGCATGCTGTCAACCCAAAATATCACAAATCATGCTTTTAGGGGAGCTGATGTCTTATTAAGGGGTGCTAAGCTCACCCTGGCTCCCCCGTAGTTTGCACCCTGGGCAGCAGTCTCTCAAATTGTTTGTCAGATAACCTGTTCCTCCTCGGAGTCAGCACAAGACCGTCCAGGTTTAAAAGCCTCGCCACCGGCGCACTAGAGGATATCGCTGTCCTTTCGCGAAACAATGTGAAGTAATACCTCCACCCCTGGAAAGACTTCTTTGGCAGCTCTGCAATTTCTGCGTCCTCATGAACTGGCACTGAAGTCAAAAGTGAGGTCGGAAAAATGTTGCGCAAACACTCAGGAAAAGGGACGTTTGATTTATTTTTCTTCTCACGTTATGCTGATAGTTCAAGAACCAGTATGCAAGTAACGCCATGATTTTGTTATTAGTAACTGTAACGTGATTACTGAAGTTATCAACAGTAACGCGTTACATTACTGCGTTACAGACAAAAGTACTTATTCTCAATACTGGTCTTTACATATTACTTCACCAGCTAACGCGATCCACTTTACTATCCTGTATAAGTTACCACCAGTATTATGTCAAAGTTTTGATTTAGCAAGAAATTATGTAACGTTACAAAGCAATTGTCGAGCTATCCTTGATGCAAGGCAGGAGCAGCCAGCTAGTTTAGCATGGATCTGCAGCTGTTTGCTTCGTAACATTTAATTTAGATTTATTGTGGTTTTACCGATATTCAGGTATACAGCTTCTCCACCGTCTCAGTGGCTGTAACTTCCGTAACCCACATAATATACAATAATGCTAAATGACTAAACAGGACAATACCATAGTAGAAGATCCATTTACTACAGTAACATTACTTACTGCAGTCTAACTATTGTAAAGTTTTATCACGCTTAGTGCCGATAAAAAACAACCAGAAAAAGACGCCTCTCACTCTCGTGGCCTGTCTGATCAGGGCCTAATGCTGGGTTTGTACCAGACTAACATGGTGAAGAAGGAGCAGAGCCTGAATATGAACCTCAAATATAACAGTTGATAACAGACCTTATCTATGGTCATGAGCACTCCGTAGTGACTGAAAATTTCTTTGCAGGGTGTTCAACATCCGGAAAGTAGAGCTGCTGTAGCACACTGGAAGGAGTTTGATTAAGCATCCAATCAGGATATCACTTGTACGCTCTCCTATATGGGTGTTATGTGTATGTTCATATGTGAAGAGACACTGGGGCAGACCCCAACCTTGCTGGAGGGATTACATATCCCACATGATCTGGCAAAAAATCTGAATCCCCAGGGAAGAGCTGGAGGAAATGCCATGTAAGAAGGATGTCAGGGCAACCTGCCACCTCATCTGTCACAACGTAACTTCTTTGTAGGTTTTGATTCCACAAGAGCATAAATTACATTAGGAAGAGCACATACTTTTAGACATTTGTGTGCTTCAGAATAATAGATTAATCACACTGTCACCAAAAAGACAAGCAGACCAAATTATATTAACAGAAGAATAACGGCCATGTCTGCCATTAAAGTTCGTCTTGAGGAAACAAGAAATGTTTTTAAATGTATTGTTTTTAACAGTAATACACATATGGATGTAACAAATGATCAAGAAGAAAAATCCCCACAAACCATGCATGAAATTGAGTTTGGTCAGTCTGGAATATTATTAAGCCTAACTGAAATTACATTTTTAAAATGTGTACGCTTTATGCAATTAAGAGTACACAGAAGTTTTAGTTTTGTCCTATTGTTCATCAAACATTATTTTTGCTCTTTTATTGTAAGTCTCAATTTTGTTGTTGCCAAAAAAAGTCATTTCTCATAACAACTGTATTGTTAGTCATAGCTATGCAGGGGGTTACACAAAGAATTCTAAATTAAAAACAAACTATCTATTAATTTCCCCCCCAATTTATGGATTCAACTTTTTGTCTATAAAATGTCAGAAAATCATATGTCAAACGACTAATCAATGAATCTACTTATTGTTTCAGCTCTAAAGGGAAGCAATATGAATAAAACCAGATTCTGGTCCTGCAGAGAGAGGCCAAGGAGTCCTGTTCAGAGAGGGTTGCCACATTAGCCATCCTAAAAAATTTGAATAATATTTCCTACTAAACAAACCCCGATGTTTCTTGTCACATCAAAGGAATGTGCTACTTCACAAGAGTCTCTGAAAGCTCTAGCACTGTTTTTAAAGGATGGACAGCACTAATTTATTGATGTCAAAATAGTTTAACTGAGAAAAGCTGAGCAAATGAGAGAGACAGACAATAAAAGAGAAACAGAAAAAAACAGGTCAGGTGCATAATTTAAGAAATGTGTGCATTCATAGATTAATTCCAGAATATTTGCAGGTGTGAAAGTCATAAAAGTGCAGCATTACTGAAGTTGAATTGTACGACCTTTGCATACAGAAGAATACAGTTTTGAAAACTGAGATCATCTGATTACAAACATAAAAATAAAACCGACTATGCTGAATTTATCTCTCAGACCTTTGTTAAGGAGGTAATACGATTAGTTGAGGATGAGCTCATCGAGTCTTGAGCTCTGCTAAATTATACAGACAGACAGGTGGAAAACATCCTTTTAAAAGGTTCAAATGAGCTCTAGCAATGAAAGTTGATATTCAAACAATAGCTGAAAGGTTTCACTCCAACACGGTTACACCTGCGTGTGAATATAATATCACCTGACATACAGTATGTTTGTACATCTGTGTATATTTAGCTTTTTTCTCTTCAATCATTTTTATGCGCACACAGTTTTCTATAGGTTTTATATAGTCTTACTCTCGTTTTCTTCTTGACATTTTTTCACTAATTTAATAATAATACCTTAGATCACCTTAGTTACTTATCACCTTCAGTCTTTAGCCGGGACTTCGGAACACCTAATAGGGCCCTGCCCGAGGATCTGAGGCTGTGCTCCGGCTCATAGGGGAGCAGCAATTCAGTAATGTAGCTGGGAGCATAACCACTAAGTGCTCTAAAAGTGATCAATAAAATCTTAAAATCAATTCTCAAACTAACAGTGAAGGGAGGCTGAAACAGGACTGATGTGATCCTGTTTTAGTTGAGCGGCTGCATTTTGAATTGGCTGAAGATGTGAGAATCTTTTTTTGCTTAGCCCTGAATACAGTAAATTACAATAATATAATTTAGATTAAATAAAAGCATGGATGAACTTCTCAATATCAGGCTGAGAGAGATTTAGACAGATTTATGAAATGTTTCTTAACTGGTAAAAACAAGACTAAACATCTTTTTTAATATGTTTTTAATCCCTTTTGACAGATTAAGCTGCAGTTGGTAACAATTTAACATTCAATGCAAAACCTTCCACATTTTTCTCAACAAGCAAAAGCCTCAGCCCGCACAGGGCTCGCTCTTCCCAGCAGAGCCTCGCCAGGACACCTCTCATCACAACTTCTTCTCCGCCCAGAGCAGAGGCTAGTACTCCACTGTCCCCCGTCAAAAGGTTATTCCCCATTGTTTGTCACCATGTCTCTGCCATCAATGCCATCAATACGAGCACCATGGCATCGAACATAATGAGCCAGAAGCCCCATGGTTTTGTACTATATGCTGGTGTTGGCAAAGGAGGTATGGGCATTTCTATCATTTCTGGTGATTTCTTCTCAGCCATTAAGTTGGCAAAACCTCTGAAGCCTGCGCTGAAGATATTGAGCTTGACTGAGTGAAAGCATATATAAGAAGGGGGGCTGAGCAGCCTGTAGACGAGCAGTGATTAACAATGCATTAGAGGCTCCTCCTGACTGGATTGTTCAGGGAGAGGTGGATTCTTACAAATGTCATTAAGAGCACTAGGAGGAATCAGAAGAACCTAATTTTTTCCACAGATTATCGGTTTCATGTACTACTGTCAGGATAAAGTGACAGTTTCAGCAAATGTAACAAAGATGTTTTTAAAATAATTCCCTACTGCAGCTTTAAGACTAAAGGCGATTTAGCCTAATGATAAAGGTCCAGTGTGTAATATATTGGGGGGATCTATTGACAGAAATGCAATATAATATACATAACCATGTTTTCAGTGGTGTATAAAGACCTTACAAAATTAACCGTTGTGTTTTTATTACCTTAGAATGAGCCATTTCTCTCTACATACACCGTGGGTTCTGTTACATGGACGTCGCCATGTATTGCTGTGACGTTTCTACAGTAGCCCGAATGGACAAATGGCTCTACAGAGCGTGTTTTGTCACTACACTGAATACGTTCAAGGAAGAAGAAGAAGATGACTGATGCGTTCATGTGGTGTAATTTTTCCTCCTTAAATCTTTATTGCAAAAAGAGGAATAAAGTGCACATGGGACATAAAGAAGTATACAGAACGTATTGCATAAACATATTTTGCAAACATGTAATCTGTAATATGGTTATAACACCAGGTAGTCCTAACCACTGCAACAACTGTTACAGCAACCAGGAACACTAACAAACCAGCAGTATCGACGATCCTGGCAAACGACACCACTGAGGTTAAAGAGCTGAGTTTCCCTGCCAGTCAGTCAGAACTGAAGAAGTCCCTTGGATGAGGGACGAAACGTCTTCCAGTATCTTCAACCAAGTCCAGTTGCCCTTTGACTTTAACCTTCGTTGGATAACTATGACCTGGATGACTGAGAATCTTCACAGACATGGTTATAACAGTTAGTTTGCTGTCCATGTAGAGTGAACTAGATGTCTGTGTGTTGTTTATATGCTCTGATAATGCTAATCTATCACATCTTTATAGTAGCGTCCATGTTGACTTAGGGGGCTTTAACACCTACCTCTTTTGGTCCGGACTTTCGGACTTTTCAGTTTGGTCCGAACCAAAAATACAGTCCGGACCAGACAGACGACATTTGGTCTGACGAAAAGAGGAAGTCTCGGTCCGGATCAAACTGAACCATGGTTTGGTTAGTTTCTGGTGTGAAAGCATTTTTTGGATGGTTCATACTTTCAGACCATTTACAGGAAATTCTGCATTTGCCATATAAACCAGAAACAAACAAATGCATGGGGAAATGCATTGAAATAAGGACACAATTATAAATCTCCCGTGACAACTCATTTTTCAAACAGAGGGCCATTATAGAAGCACACTGCCACCCATCTCTTTGGTCTCTCCTCAAACGGAGGTGCAGAAGGATTGCTTGGGGTCTTCTCCTCCTGTCCTGTCGACAACGTTATAATGTTCGCACAACGAGGACGTTTAATTGCGACTAGCCATCAGTATAGTTGGTGCAGCAGGTAATAATTCCATAATAATAACAATATAGTGTTGGGAAACATGCATATTTTCATTTTTTATTCATTCATTCTCGTCAGGGATACCGACTGGTTTAATAAACCAATCAATGTCAAGTATAGGGAGATGCAGCCCACATAGATGATGACAACAGGACGCAAGTCTGTCATGTAAAGTCCTTTAGTGCGGTTGCAGAATTGCGGTGTGAAACCTAACCCAAACTAACCGAATGTATCAAAATGTATCAAAACATGAACTTTGGTTCAGAATTTGGTGAGGACTTTCGGGTGTGAAAGCCCCCTAAAGAGCAAATGAACACACACTAAAGTTGGATAAACGACTTCACAAATCAGGGAAATGGGACCATCCTAGGAGCAAGTGAATGCACTGCAAATCACTGGTTGCAATTTGCAACAATATATAAATTAATAATTTGTAAATGCTGTATATTAAATGTTATTGTCATCAAGTTGTTTTTGAAAATTAAACTCTATTTAAGTTATATGTGTTATTATCATTAAAAAATAAAAATGACAGCAATACAGAAATTTATGACCCTGTCTGTCAAAATGACTGCCAACAAGGAAGTCTAACGCAACCACTGCTCGTGTGTCCCTCGCTCCTGTATTTTATTGATTTGGTCCTGTAGTCTCCCCTGACACTCAGCCTTGTTGGGTGGCAGCACAAGCTTATGATGCAGTGAAATGTCAGGAACCTTTGGGGAGACAAGATTAGAGAGCTCTGAGCGAACCGTCTGTCGTCCCCTCTTCCCTCTCTTCTAATCACTTGCTTCTCACTCCTCTCTTCCTGTTTCCCCTCCACTTCTTCCCCTCGCTCTCCATCTGTCTCTCTGCCTTCTCACTCTCTCCGATGTTTCCTCTCCTCTCTCGTTATTACGCTTTCCTTCTGCTCTCTGTCTTACTAATCCTCTGAAGTGCTGGTTCTCCTAAACCATATTATTAACACAGGGATCATCTTTGTCTCGTTGAATTAAAATGGAACTGAGAAGATCTGAGTAGCTGCTGTCAAGTCAAAACCTTGTATCTGCACAGGAATTAAGCTTAAATTTTTCAATTTTTTTTAAAGGTTTTTAGTGGCCATGGGGTCATGAACTTTGTTTGACATGTGGCAGGGTCGTGGCAAGGTTGGATTTCTATCAAAACATGACAGTTACAAACACTGAGACACTGTGAGGTCACAGTCGGACAGATCTCGATCCTCTTTATTCTTGTCTCTAATTAAACAGTGACGGGTGTGGGAGGATATATGGAGGATATAGGAGATCTACAGCATGGCCTAATGGGACGGAGAAGGAACTGACAGCATTAGCAGATTGTATAATTTCCATTTTATTTTATTTATCTATTCCTATTATTTGAATGACATTACTGAAGGGATTTTAAGTGATTGTAATGTTTTGGGTGTGCTCATCCTGCCCTGGCTCCATAAACGGAAAACAACTGAGGAAGCACTGAAGAGAAGGATGTATGTTTGGCAACTGAGTTCAAATATCAACAGTCATTCTTCAGAATAACTTGCTCTCCCTTTTAAATAAATTTAAATACATCATTAGTGAAACAATGAGCATATGCTTAAACCTGATGATATTAATATTAGGTAATGGTCCTATATACAAACAATGCCATGTACTAGTAATAGTTCTTATATATAAATAATATATTTAATGTATTTAAATGGTGGAAATATGACATGACCTACTAGAAATAGGGTAATGTAGTCTTTCAAATATTTTCGAATCAAATAAACATTCTTCAAAAAAAGCTTCAAAAAAGCTCTGCCCAGTAGACTAACCTGGATCACCTTTTCATTTTGAGCTTTCTTTGAGTGAGAGAAGGTCCTGTAACCTGCTGCAGTTTTGGAGAAAATGTAAAAGTTAATTAATAGTCAGTGTTTTATTATGAACATACAATGGAACGGACCCCACGAAGAATAGCCAGTGCTAATGCTGGTGCTAATGGGGATACTAAAGATTAGAATTAGACAGATTGAAGAAAAGTTGCTAAAATGTTTGAGTATGGCCCCAAGAAAATTGCTATCGGTGCAATCTCTAGAGACATTGCTAGATGGAAGAAGTATGGTGAAGCAGTCACCACAGTCATTGCTAAAGAGATGGTGTCTTTCAGTACAATGGAAAAACCTTCTTGACCATCTCAAGACACTCAACCATCCACCAGGTCGAAAGTATTTTTGCCATCCTTGAGATTTGGTAAAGTATTGATATGACACTGTATATTTTGCTGACGGTTCATTAAAAAGGCATGGTAGATAATATCAATGTACCTCCAAACAATCTTCTTCCTGAAAAACCACATGAAAGAAAACCTGGCTCGAGGAGGCCCTGCTTGACTGGCAAGTGGATCAGATCAAAATGTCCGCAGGATCAACTAACAAAGTTGACAGCAGCCAATATTGTAGCTGAGGAAGGTTATTGGACTGGCAATGTCTAAATTATTTCGACCTTAATTACAATCTAGCTGTGACTAACACAGTCTCACCGGAAAGGCAATGCCCAGAGTGAACCGTGGGGGTCTGCCACGGCATCATTAGCCAGTTTTCCCACAGCTGGCAGAAAAAAAGGGACCTGAGAATAGTACAAAAAAAGAGCTGGGTCTACCGGCGTGCTCTCTAATGATGGTAAATTATCACGTTTATGTAACCATCATGGTTGGCAAACCAGCTTAGAGGTGCATTACCAGGTGGACTGGAGTTGCTACACTTCATTCATGGGGTCTCTCTGTCTCATTAAGTTCCACTTGGGAGAAGCTGCTGGGTCAAATGGTGTTGGTCTTGTTTCTTTATCTCAGTATTGCACATATACATACTTTTGTGAACTTTCTTTGGTCAATATTTTGCATGTTCCATCTTCTTGATTTCAAACAAAACTCTTTCAATTTCAAAATCATTTCAATTTCCATTTTATATTGCTGATTCTTGACTATTGCAGTACTCATTTATTGTTATGTAATACCAAGGCAAATTCCTTGTATGTGACAATAAACCTAATTCTCATTCTGATCATTATAATCATTATTTATTATTAATTACCGCTGCTGTGTTGGTGTTAAATATGTATATGTATTTCCTGGCCACTTAGCTACACCTATACAGTCTAATGCAATCCAGTACAGCAGCTCTGCTCATGCCAGAGTTAATGGTGGTGTTGTATGGGACTGCATTAAATTGAAATGTGTGTCTAATATTCTTCCTCCGTCATTTCGGTTTGTAAGTTTATAACCTTCGTAAAAGTAAAATTCACTGCAGAGCTGTTTGTTCAGCACCTACTGGGCTTTTTATTTCAGTTGTGCCACTGTGTCATCATCATCAACTGTCATCAGTGTGAGGCCTTTGCCAATCAGAAGGATCCTCCAGTAAATAAATATTATTGATTGCTTTTTTTCATCATCTGCATCCAGTGTACTTCATTTCTTATTTGTAATAAGAAAATAAATTGATGGTTGTGTAGAAGCTGAGGCAGCAGCACTATCAGCATTAATAAAATTATTGTGTGTGTGCGCGTGTCAGTCACTTTCTATGCTTGTCTCTCTTACATCCTTAGAGAACGAGACACACACACACACACACACACACACTAAGGCTTGTGGCACTATCTTCATGGGGGCCCGTCACTGACATAATGCATTCCCTAACCCATCACACTGCTGAAAGATAGTTGTCAAAACAAAGTCTTGTGATGCAAAAACGGAAATAGTTTAATTCATACCTTAATACAAAGTGATTAAAAGAATTTAAACAAAATGAATGTGTCGCCGCCTCAAAGCAGTGAAATAAACAAAAGAAAAATGACTTGGCTTTACACTCAACAAGAAAGCAGGAAAAGTTCATCGGGGTCATGTTTTTTGTTTTTTTTTTGCAAATGAGGGAACAGGCAGAACAAAGACAGTTTGTTGCACATCATCACTGGTGTGTTCAAAAGGACGGTGTCATAAAAAGAAATAAAGACAAAATAGAACAGAGATCGACAAGGGAGCGAGCTTCAGGTAAATCATGTTTCGTTCTCTTCTAATTCTAAGCTATTTTTCCCTGTAGGACAATTAAATGGTCAGTGTCACCATAAAAACAGAAGAAGACAAAACACCACACCTCCTGCATGAATATTGGGCGATTTTCTGTGCAATAACAGTATGTTTCTGTGTAGCACTGTAAAAGTAATGATAGTATATCATTGTCAAAACTCAGCGTTAATTATGACACTTAATGGTAATGGTGCTTCTAAAATAATAAGACCGCATTTCCCATCTAACCAACTTCTTCCTTTTTAGCCAGAACTGTTGTGACTTGCTTTACTGAGGATAAATAAACATGTTGGAAGCAAATTATTTTACTTCAGCCTCTCACTTGTTCCACCATCTGTCATTGTGAGAAACTGTGAAAGCTTTGGCTCCATTTGCACTCGAAGAACAGCACCCTTTTACTGTTTGGTGTTACACATCAATCTCCTTTAGTGTTACTGTGGTCACAAAATGGCTAAAAATCAATACGACAGAAGTCCAGAAGAGCCTAATGGCAATCAGCCACTGTGATGAATAGACGACTGGCTACTCAGTCTCGATGCTTTATTCACACCAAGACGTTATTGCCTTTAAAAAAAGAGAAAGAAAAAAGAAAGAAATGAAAAGTGTATCTTGAATATCTTGATTTGTACTTAATGCATTTTGACCTGCTCTCTTCAGTAGTAGTGAAAAGACTTCGTAGCTATGCATGTTTGGATGAAGACAGCTTTTGTCTCTTCTCTAAACAGAACAAACAAGTTCAACCACACCACTAGTGTGTATTGACTGCACCTATCCTGGGTCACCAACAGCTATTTTTGAAAGCAATAATGGTCCGACATTTTGGGATGTACGCTGTACCACTCTCTTACCTTTACGGTAAATATGAATCTACAGCCAACAGCCGGTTAGCTTAGTTTAGCATAAAGACTGGAAACAGCTGGCTCTGTCCTAAAGCAACAAAACCCTCTTACTAGCACACCTAAAGCTCACTAATTAACACGTTATATCTTGTTTCTATAAATTCGTTAAAAAAGAAAAAGAAAAAAAAGAAAACGTCAATTCCCAGTTTTACAAGGGATTATGGCGGACTATTTCTTGGTAGGTAGCAGGGACATTTCCTGCACATAACCTCCTGTAAAACCACTTAAAAAAAGCAGATTAAACAAACATGATATAAGATATATTAATGGCAAGGCAAGGCAAGGCAAGTTTGTTTGTATAGCACATTTCAACAACAAGGTAATTCAAAGTGCTTTACATAAAACATAAAAGCAACAGGGAAATATAAAAAAGTTTAAAAGCAACATAGGGAAATTGAACAAATACACATTAAAAAATAATAACAGTTACAGTGCAGTGTACAATCAGGGTTAAAAGAGTTAAATGGAAAATAAAAACAGGCTGAGGGGTTGAGCAAATAATTGAGTTACAATTATTTTGAAAAGAGAATAAACAGAGAAGAACACTTAATCTACTCTCTCTAGCTAGTCTGTACTCGGGTCCATAGCAATCTTTGGGTCCACTGAAACTCCAAAAACCCTCGGACACTACAGAGAAACCAGGACGTGTCTGTCCGCAGGACACTTTGATCCAGTTATACTCTGGACCCACCTGCATGTTTACAGGTGGACAGAGACTCCTGCAAATCACTCAGGCGTGAGATTTAAGACCACTTCCTTCACTCTGTTCAATCTCACTCTCATTATCTTTTCACTCAATTACGTACTCATTTCTCACTGTGTAAATATTTAATTAATGATATGACATATTGATTAGTGAGCTTTAAATGTGTTGGTAAGTCTATTTGGTTACTTTTGGACAGAGCCAGGTTAGTATTACCAGTCCTTATGCTAAGCTAAGCTTAGCACAGACATTAGACAGGACAGACATTAGAGTGGTATTGATGTGATGTAACTCTCGGCAAGAAAGGTATTAAGCGTATTTGACTATTGTATTGTATATTCAAGGGACCCAACTAAGTTTTTATATGTTATAGCGTTGACATACCGTCTATTTTCCAAAGCATTTTTACCATGAATCCCTGCTGTATGTTCCTGGATCATGTCTTGCAGAGACATAAAACTTATAGCTAAAGCTTCAAAATGAACATTAAGTCAGTTTAGATTTTTTCAAAGCTCTGTTATGGTCATTGACAGACAATTGCATACAGAAATGGATAGGTTTCCACAAAACATTCACAAGCTACAGTATGTTGTCAGATCATTTTCATAAATGGCTTGATTTTCTAACGGTCATTTTTCTGCATTCAAAGTTAGCTGCACTCTGCTCTACTACCGCTCAGTGAGAATTTGCTTCTCAGATACTGAATCCAAAACTCTCTGCAGCTGACCATGTCCTCTCACCCCTTCTGGAGGGAACAAGAAACCCCACATGCCGATGAAGAAAATATCATATTGTATATGCAGTACACATGCAAGCACACACACACACACACAAAAAAAACCCAGAGGAGAGAAAAATCTGCCGGCTGCTCCTACTGTGATGATATTTGGGTTTCCATGTTTTGCCCATTTTTTAAACAAATAATGGCAGCATGTGCACTTTGCCTGAGCTCTCAGCGGTGGTTCATATGTGTGTGTGTTTGTATATGTGTGGGCGTGTTTGTGTGTGGTATCCCTGCAGTTTTTTTTCCATGGTTCTCTGTGCTTGTTGAGAGAGGGAGGTGTTTTTGTTGATATTATGTGTTCACAGCATGAGGCCGTACAGAAGGCAAACACATACAGCCAGAGGACAAACATTAGGATTAACACACACACATACACTCATAAAGAAACATACACATAAATACAAATACAAATAGAGGTCGCAACAAATAGTCATCAGCTCCCCTGTTGATGGTTTGCTGCCAAAAGCTGTTTTTGCTGTAGGCAAGACACAGTGTAGGAAGTATTCCAAATGAATAATCTCCAGTAAAAATTATTTAATTGAAAGTTTCCCATTTAAGATGGTCAGAAGATATTCTTAATCTTTGAATGGCAACTCCAATATATTAACCAACCTGTGTGCAGTGCATGAATGAGTTAGGGCTGGACCGATGTGTCGTCCGGTATTAGCTTAATGAAGGTATATTTTTGTCGACGTATTTGTCAGCAATAAGTAACAAGAGCTTGCAGTACAGAAGTGCCAAACTAGGTTTGAGGTGATTTAGAAACCATTTCATAGTTTGACCACCAGAGAACAGAGTAAAACGTTACACCCAGTATACATCTTGGTCACAGTTCTTTGAAAATACAAATTTAAGGGATCAGTATCAAGATTCTTGTTTATTACATGTTAATGCAAAACATATTTTATATAAGTATATATAGTCGCAAGGGGCTTTTGCATGTTCAGACCTTTTTCTGTTATAGCAATTTCAAAATAGTTTATGTTAAACACTAGGTTTAACATTGTTATAAAAACACATTCTGCAAGTTTTCTAATGATTAGACCAACAATTTCCGATTTATAATGTGATTTGTGTCATGCCATGCCCATATCTCTCATTTGTAGCGACCCCTAGTGGTCAATTTAAATGAAATTTTCAGTGTATGTCTCAGGTCCTTATGTGGACATATCCTGGAAGTTTTGTGTTGATTGGACAAACGTTGTTGATTTGTAGCCACACCCCTTTCAAAGTTTATTGGTTAATATCTTGAAAACTATATGAGATATCAACATGCTTTAGTTTTTGTGTGTCAATTTGTGAAATAGCTGAGAAATTGGACAAAAACATTTATTAAAATTTAAGATAAAGTGGGAATGACTTGTCAGTTAAAATATAACTTAACAGCAGCATTTGTCATCAAGAGGAGGTGACAAATTTCTGAACTATCACAGGTCATCTGAGGTCAAAGGGATCTGGTGTTTGTGTGTGAAATGTTTAATTCATTTCACAGGGCAGAACAAGAGGGAGATTCGTTTTTTTAATGTGTGTGTATGTATGGGAGGCTGGGGTTATCCTGTGTTGTGTGTTTTTGTTTGTGGTCTCTCAACACCATCTGTTTAATAATGAGTCACCTGTGAAGCCTGTAACACTGATGCTTGTGTGTCTCTGCAGGACTGTCGTAATTGCTGTCAGAGAGAATTAAAATTCACCAACAACACAGATACACACATAACAGGTGTTAGTTGTAACTATACAAATCCCAAAGAAATGAAAAAGCAATGTATTTATTTCAAATAAACTTTACTCAAACTAAAGTCTAAAGTATTTTCTTGCTTTGCAAGAAGGTGAAAGTTGGCAACTAACCATTAAAAAAAGTTACATAAAATGGTTTTCCGATGATGCAGATGAAGCTACAATAGTTATGCTGTATGTTTCCTTTTGGGATTGTTTTTTTCCTTTCACTTTCCCAAGAATGCATCACATGTCTCTATGGCGTGCTATAAACATAATGACCTCTAGATTGGGTGTTTGTTGAAGTAATGGTGCATTCTCATTAAAAATCTATGCTGTGAATCGTCACTTTGCTAGAAAGAAACTCGTTATGGTTAGGCAATCACAAAGTAATGTATCCCAAATTATGAGTCAGTGCTCCACTTTACTTGAGAGGATACAATAATAGCGTGGAATTGTGTGGCATTTAGCCATTTTAGTATTTGATGCAAAATAGGCTACAGATACTTCTTTGCTGTGGAACTTAAGAGCGTAAAAGAAGGCAGTAACACAAATCGGTCTTCTTAGCCATGTTTTGTAAAGTGAAACAACAACGTAGCATAGGGACAAACTGCAGAGAAGTAGATGAGCTGCAGGAGTGGTTTGAGAAGTTACTATGGATGTATTTAGCTTTTTTCTTTTTTCTGTATTGAAAAATGTACTGCAATTGTTGTTGTTTTTTTTGACATCATAGGAAACTATTTATCATTCATAAAGTATGCACACAAGTAAACATTTTTTGTGCCCAGGCACTGGCTCCATGATCTTTAGCATATTAAACCATCACATTCAGCCCTATTCAATAATCATGTCAAAGGTAGCTTTATTGTCTTCTGTAAGAGAAACTTGTCTTAGAGTTAGACAATCGCTGCATCAGACTCACATTCCAATAAAAAAAACATTGAATGGGTGCACAGTAAGAAATTATCCTATAGCTACAGTGAAACAACTTAGCAACTTAATTACACAAAAAGAGCATTACTGTAAAAATAACTGAAACAAAACCCAAGCAATTATCACTCAACAATTCCTACAGACCTGTGGTTATCTTAGTATTCTGACTGTCCTGTACAAGCTGCCCATTAATAAATTTAATGGACGTAGGAATAAAAGAGTGGGATAAAGGGACCCTATACCTCCCTCCGGTGTACATTAGCTCACACTCAGAGTTCAAAATCCTATTTACCTGCCGAATTGTGGACTGTACAAAAATCCCCCGAGGAGTGAGAAGAGAATAAGAATAATCTTCCCTGCTGTCTTGACCAATTTTGATCTTTTTGCTTTAAACTTGACCGTTCCCAAACCAGCTGGTAATATTGTGACGTAGAACCGACTCTATCGTGGCTCTGTAGAAAATTTGCATAATGTTGCTACACACAGTCTCCTAAGAAAATTAACTGACTTTGGGGTCTTGGGATCTGAGGTGTGTTAGGTTCCTGGAACCCGGTGCACCTGCTTGCATGTCTAGTAAGGCCTATATATTTTTTCAGGAAAAAAACAGCAACATTGGAATGTATTGGACCTCACGTGAATTCTGTTCTCTGTGGAGGAGTTGATACACGAAAGATAGATGTTGATGTTGATATAGAGTGGGGAAAGAAGAAGTTTTATATAATATCAGCTTCAACAATGAGAAACATGTTGATAAAAATGTTGAAGAACTTTATGTCAGTAATTATTTCCAACATTGCATCTGTTGTTTTCATCATAAGATCATAGCAGATGTCATGAGTCCATCAGTCTGTGTTTATCTCTTGCATGTATTTCTGGATACACACACACACACACACACACACACACACACACACACACACACACACACACACACACAGCATTGACATGTGGTGTTGGCGCCACTGAAGCAGATATTACGCCTATTAATCAAAGTAATTGTGTATGTAGACATGAATGTGTGTTATTGGTACATAGGTGTGAGTCATGTGCTATTTAACGCTGTGTGTGTGTGTGTGTGTGTGTGTGTGTGTCTAGGGTTCATGGCAAGGTCAGCAGCTCTCTCTGACATCAGTCTTCCCAATCCCCATTTAAATGCAACTCTAATTATCACGTTGATAATTACGCACACATTCAAACACAGAGAAAGATGTGAATGTGGGCGCTTGCACGTGGGTGCACAGGTGTCTGTCTTAAGGTGATTGAACACATAATGAGAAGGAGAGAAAGGAAGAGGAAGAGAGACACATTAATGCATCACAGGACAACCTGACGGATGTTTAATGAGTAGTTTCATGTTTACAAAGACCCGCTTGCAGAATTAATGCGTCACAGCACCAGTCTAGCAGATGTTTAACGCTACAGCTGCCATGACATCAAGTGTATGAATTCCCCTTTCTCTTGTATATAATCCAGTTTTTGATTTAAGACATTATATTTTACAAGATACTGATCTAAAAGAGAAAAAAAATTAGGTATCAATACCAATTTCTGCCTGGTCACCGTATGTATGTCTGTATATATTTAAATAGTTTTTATACCATGATCATGGAAAATACTTGTATCTAATTTGCTGGAAAGTTCATTCATTTAACCACTTTTGAAGTCATTAAGCATAAGAATAATATTTTTATAATTTACTGGACAGTTCAGAAGTCTTATCTTTAAACTATGCTCACATGTCCTGCTCTCTCTGTGCTCCAGAGTGTCAGAACAGCTGACAGCGTCATTGTCTGTCAAGGAGGCGACGCTGAAGAACAGATTGCAGGATGCAGAGTAGCATCCATTTTTCAGCCTTTTGTTGTTTTTTTAAATAAAACATAATGCTGCCTTGCTACATAATGGGGGGCGGGGGGGATGGCTCAAAACTAGAAATGTTACATGATTCTGAAAATACATACACAACCTCAACATTACTGGAAAACTACCCCGACAATGTGCACATAACTTACAGTTTACATTAGATCAGAATATTATCTGTATACTAGGCTTGTGCCGATATTAAGGCGATTTTAACTAACTCACTATCAGAACTAAGATGACATAAAAATAGTGTCTAGAATCTGCACCTCACTGTTTCCCATTCATTGATTTATTTATGGCAACAAGACACACCACAATATCAATGCTGACTACCACTGATACTATACTATTTAATATTAGTAAAATTATAATTCACTGCGGAGCTGTGCACAGCGCATAGATTCGCTTAGTACCGCTTTCTCTCTCTCTCTCTGAATCAAAACATGATCATGCACTAGAGGAAGGATTGTTGCTGACTTTCCCGTCATTCCTTAATAAATCCGTAGTTGAGTGGTCTGTATTATGGACACTGCTCAACAAATGTGTCCAAAACTAAAGCATTCAAGTTAACTGTGAGAAGTTAGTCTATATATTTTCTCGCTGTCAATGTGGGAGACCCATCTTCAGATAAATTATAAGTAAGCATGTAGGAGCCTAGCTAATAAGGATAGCTATGTCTTCACAATAAAGCTGGGTTGTCGAGGTTAGCACGCTGTACATAGCTGCTACATAGCTGCTAGTCATTTTCAGTTGCACTGACTTTAACAACATGTCATGTAAAGACATAGGAGTCTGTTTTCCTGACACTGGATCAGCTTATTGTGCAGTAGTAGGTGGCAGGGAGTCAGAGCGGTTGTAATTTAGTGAGTCTGTCTTGTTTTTTTTGTAGTTTTACATTGCATTTCACCATTTTTCATCATGGTGAATTATTGTGTTTGTGCAGGTATGAAGGAGTTCAGGGTGGGATGTTGAAGCCAGGACTGTGTGAGGCTGCTAGCTGGTGCAGCTCCCTCAGTACACAAACACGCAGCTTCTGGTTCTGGCTCTGGGTCTGATCTGGTCATGGATCCATCAGATAACTTCCAAATTAGGGCAAACCCTAATATATAATTTACAGCTCCATAAAACGTAGTGTGAGATTATAGATACAACTGATAGCTGATAATTGTGCTTTAGTTTATGTAAGTATCAGTACTACTGCCAGTATTAGAAAACCAAAACTATTTTTGTTATAGCCTGATATGTGAACATTACAATATTGTGATGTGAACAGATATTGTTAGCCAGTCACGCAGCATGACCCCTGTCCAGTTCTTCACTAGTTTTCACACCACAACTCACTTTCTTTCCTATGGCCTTTATGTCTTTTAATCCTGGTCTGTTCCTGGTCTCTTTGACACCTAACAGGCTCATACTTATAAGGCTGTGGTATGTCAGCATTGGGATCCTTACTCGAACTCGAGGCTTAGACCGGGTGCTTTCTGCTCAGATGCTGAAGCGTTGCCGTTGTGTTCTCGCAGTAGGCTAGTTCTGTTTTACAGCAGACACAGTGTACAGACCTGCTATATTCTTTTAGCTTGAAATGATCCCATACGTCTTTTTCTCTGGCATGTCTCTTCTTCGATACTTGTTACTTTTTCTCTCTTCCTCCACTTTGCAAAGCGCCATCAAATCATGTTGTCTTGCCCACAGCGTGAGCGCATTGTGCAACAGTAATAATTGTCACTGTGAAACAGTGCACTGCATAGCTACATCGATGCTTTTTAATAATCAAGATAAATTGTGTGTGTGTGTGTGTGTGTGTGTATACAGTCCCCTCCCAAAGTATTGGAACGCTAAGGCAAATTCCTTTGTTTTTGTTGGTCACTGAAGACATGTGGGTTTAAGATCAAAAGATGAGTATGAGACAAGAGTTCAGAATTTCAGCTATTCACATCTAGATGTTCTAAACAACTCAGGATATATAACCTTTTGTGTGAACTCATCCATTTTTCAATATAGCAAAACAATTGTAACATATTACTGACAGATGTTTCTTGTTGATTTTTAGGTTGAGTGTCCAAATATTAAATAGCTCTGCATGATTAGTCTAAGTTTTCATCCTTGGTTACCTACCTAAACCTATATAGACTGCATTTCTTGTTAAAGAGGATAAACCAACATGAAGATCAGAGAGCTGTCTATGGGAGAAAAGCAAGCCATTGTCAAGCTGAGAAAAGAAGGAAAATCGACCACAGCCATTGGACAAACATTGGGCATAACAAGCACAACAATTTGGAACGTCATGAAAAAGAAAGAAACTACTGGTGTACTGAGCAACAGACGTCCAACAGGTCGGCCAGGGAAAACAACAGTAGTTGATGACAGAAATATCGTGAGAGCTGTGAAGAAAACCCCCAAAACATCAGTAAGTGACATCACCAACGACCTCCACAGTGCAGGGGTGAAGGTATCACAATCCACTGTTCGAAGAAGAGAGCAGAAATATAGAGGCCACACCACAAGATGCAAACCACTCATCAGCAGGAAGAATGGGAAGGCCAGAGTGAAATTTGCAAAGAAGTACAGAGATGAGCCGCAAAAGTTCTGGAACACAATCTTATGGACTGATGAGACCAAGATTAATCTCTACCAAAGTGATGGAAATGCCAAAGTGTGGAGAAAGAAAGGAACTGCTTATGACCCGAAACATACAAGCTCATCTGATAAGCATGGTGGAGATAATGTCATGGGGCGTGCATGGCTGCTTCTGGAACAGGCTCATTAATATTTATTGATGATGTAACTGATGATGCTAGCAGCAGAATGAATTCAGAAGTGGACAGAAACATTTTGTCTGCCAATTTACAGAGAAATGCATTGAAACTAATCGGGATGAAGTTTATCATGCAGCAGGACAACGACCCAAAGCACACTGCCAACAAAACAAAGGACTTCATCAGGAGAAAAAAGTGGAAGGTTTTAGACTGGCCAAGTCAATCATCTAACCTGAACCCAATAGAGCATGCATTTCACCTCCTTAAGAGGAAACTGAAGGGAGAAACACCCCGAAACAAACAAGAACTGAAAGAAGCTGCAGTAAAAGCCTGGAATAGCATCACAAATGAAGAATGCAACAGTTTGGTGATGTCGATGGGTCGTAGGCTTGAGGCAGTTATTGCAAGCAAGGGTTATGCCACCAAATATTAAATGTTAATGTTAATACTTTTGGAGGGGACTGTATATGTTGAAAATATAGTTTCTAAGGCCCGTATGGAGAGGAGGAATAATTGCTAATACCTGAATATAACTCTTGCAATGCATATGCCATGCAAATCCCAATTCATACTGTATGTGAAACTTGGTTTTTGTGGGTTTTTGTACAGATACTTTCTGCTTTTCTTTCATTTTGTCTTTGCATTAGAGTCTCTTCATCATGCTTCCGTGCCTAGCTGCCTGCTATAGTCTCTCTATCAGCCTGCCAATCTACAGGACTGTTGGTTTTATGTGTCTTTTTGAATCTGATTGTGACCTCACTCTCTCTCTCTGAATGTGTATTCTCTTTCTCAGAAGTTGCTCGACTTGAACAAGTTTGCTCAGTGCACAGCAATATTTAATTGGCATTGCCTCTGGAAAACCAATCAAAGGGATCAAGAACACGAAATTGTCCCGTTTCCCCTGGTTACTGAATGAAAAGGTTCCTGTGGTGTCAGGATGAGTGTGTTCCCATGACGACCGTATGAGTTTTTGTTCCCGTGGTGATATGAAAGTCATTCAAGTTCTTTGATTTCCCAACGGACCACAACGAGAGAGAGAAAGAGAGGGAGAGGGGTACAGAAAATATTCGGGAGAGGAAAAGAGGTAAGATATAGGAAAAAAACTAAAGACTGATAGAATGGAGTGGCAAAGACGGATGGATAAAAAAAGATTTTGAGAGGAAAGGAGAGAAAAAGAGAAAAAGTAGAGAGAAAGGACTTCTGGTGTGGCTGGAGGATAAAAACAGATTGTTGCTTTTCTGGTTTTCAGGATCAGTGAATTGAACAGTCCTGCAGCAATCTCAGGTTTATCGGCAAGTTTTATTGCAACACAACTCATCCATCCATCCATCTGTTTTTCTTTCCTTATGTCTTCTTTGCTTTCTTGCTTCTTCTCTTCTTTCAAAACGGAGGACCCAGGGAGCATATTTACATTGTTGGTTTTTGATTTTTCAGGCTCAATGATTTGAAAAGGCCTGCAGCAATCGCCTGTTCATTAACAACCTTCCCTGCAACCCACACTCATGGGGAGAATTATCTTTCAACCTTGTTGTTTGGCCTTTCTTCTAGAGAAAGTTTGAAATTTCAGTACCCAGAACAATTTGTAGGAATATCTGGCAACAAAAATGTAATTAATTGTTAAGTCTTTCATTCATTCATACACACATTTGAACTCCACCCATGTTCCTTCCTACTCGCCAACACTGAGAGGATTATTTATGTCAGCAAACACTATGTGTGTAAATAAGTAGTAGATGAAATAAGTGAAAACAACTGTGTGGGTGGACCATGTGTGTGAAGGGCCATCAATTTAGGCAAGAACATTATTACCATGAAAAGTGCTGTTAAATCTCTTAGAGGGAATCAAGACCAGAACCCAGCACACACAGGCTTTCCAGTCTTTGTCTGTTCTCTGGGTTGCAACCTGGAAATTGATCAGGGTCTACCATCATTGAGGATTTTCCAATCCCTTAAATGGGAGGAGGAGACAAAGAGAGAAGGACCACAGGTGTAGGGCTGCAACTAACGATTATTGTTCTCTTGCTGTCATAGAGTAAAGAAACCAGAAAATATTCCCAAATGAGAAGCTGGAATCAGAGACATACCGTAAAACTTCAAGCCTTTGCTCGCTCTCTCTCTGTCTCGGCTCAACCACACACTCACTACGCACAAGTGGCTCACCTTTTTTACACAGACGTCGATTCAGCTTTGTTACTACCTCTGCTGCGGTCACAAAGGTGGAACAACAATGTGTTTGTAGGTTTTATACAGAACATAGAGGCAGAAAAACGGCGCATCCAGTGCTTGATTGTTGCCAGTAGTCTCCATTCACGTTGGCGTGTGTATCAGCTGGCCATTTTGTGTTTTTTTCAGAATCAGAAGGCACTTTATTGCGCGGTGGTGTTTTACACATACGAGGAATTTGCTTTGGTGATAAGATGCTACACATTGACAAACATACAGTTGACATAAATAAATCTAGAAATATAAATATGGAATAAACAATTCAAGTTATATAATAATAATAAAAAGAATAGAGAAAAATAATACAACTATTTGCAGAGAAAGAACAATGTGGCAGATATTTACGTGTGCATTATTCCGGGTTTGTGTTGTGCAGACATATTGCAACAGAAAAGAGTATTGTGTATGTAAATTCATCAATTGACAATAAAAGCATATAGAAAAACAACAATAACAACGATTAACAATTAACAACAAATATGTGCAATGTGCCAGGTTTGTGCATGATATGAAATTAAATGAAATAATATTTACGTGCAGAGACATTTGTATTATTTGAAAGGGGGGAGTGTCAGTGGGGGACCTGGGCCTTGTTAATGAGGCTAGCTGCAGACGGGAAGAAGCTGTTTTTGTGGCGAGAGGTTTTGGTCCTGATGGGCCGCAGTCTCTTGCCAGAGGGGAGAGTCTGAAACAGTTTGTATCCAGTGTGGGAGGGGTCAGCTGCAATCTATCCTGTTGGCCTCACAGTCCTGGAGGCGTACAGGTACAGTTCCCGTACAGTTGTTTTCATTCATTAAATTATTGTGCAAGAAGAATGCTCTACATGGTGGTTATTCTCTGATTTGTTAATGCTAAGTACCAGCTAATACTACTAATTAATCATAACCATTCTTGTAGAACGAGTTCAACAATTCAAAAGTTTCCTGATGGCTGTCAACAAGGGCGTCATTTTGTTTGGTGGGGACATAAGGACTCAGATTAGGGGGGTGACAGTACGCTTAGGTCACGATAGGACAAGAAGATATTTTAACAATATTTTTAAGAAATATTCAATCCTGAAATATATGAGTGGGGGGTGTGAGGGTCCTCCCCCAGAAGATTGTGAGCAATAAACTCTTAAATTACTGCATTTACAGACATTTTCTGCACCAATTTATAGTGGAAATTACTTTATTTATATGAAGGGAAACAAAGTTCAGGTGGCAGGTGATAATTCAAAATATAAAAATATAATGTAATATAATGCATTAATTATTAGCTTTTTTGTGCAAATTAACCTTTCTCAAAGCAGTTTCATTTGTTATTTAACAGTTCTCGTTGCAAGCTGTTTTTTCCAGAACATTTAAAAAAAATGTAAGGCTGAAACGATTCATCGATTAAATGCAAATTCTTAGCATCGAGGCTTCGTTTAATCCATATAACTATATAGCACACTGTTTCGCACGGACATTTATTACTGTTGCACATCGCACTTACGCTGTGAACACAGCGTGATTATGATGGCGCTGTTGGAGTGGAGGAAGTGGAGAAAGAGAGAGAAAACAGAGGGGGACAAAGAAGAAAGTGTTCAAAGTATGGGATTATTTCCAGCTAAAGAAAACAACAACTCTGTGATGGAACTGTCAGTCCACCGTAAAACGAAACTTATGTCTCCTCGGCAACAGCACAACGGCACCTGAACAGAAAGCACCCCATACCAGACGAGGTAACAGTAACAGCAACTTTAGCATGTAAGTGAAATCATGATGATTGTTGAGCTTAAGGCTAGCCAAAGTAATCACGCAGACCTCAGCTGAAAATGTGCACACGTGCGTTTATCGTTCTCCTTTTTGGGCTGTGAGTTGTGACCTCAGTCATAAGTTAACTGGGTGTCGGGAGCTGCACCTTTTAACTCACCTCCAGCTCTCTCTGTAGCTCAGATGATCCCTGCTACCTGCGTGTGCTAATCCATCCTTTCACCCATATCCTTTGTCTTTATAATTGCCATCTTTATAATAACAAACAACAGCTGTTTCATGTGTGCTCATTTCCCATTTCACATTTCACGTGAGTTTTCTTGACAAAACATGGTTTGGAGACCTGCGTTGGGTGACACAGCCGCTGTCAGCTTGTGTAGTGTGTGTGACCCCCTGTCACTGATCAGTCACATAGTGTGAACGCCACAACGACTTCAAGACACAAGACGGCAAGTTGGTAGTCTGAACAAGCATCGGCCGGCGCTGATAGTCGTGTAGTCTGGACAAGACTTTAGTATAACTTGTATAGCACACGGGTGATGTTTGTGTTTGTAAAGCTGTTGTCTGGTTGTTTGTCTGTTGATGTTGTTGGTCTGATGTTAGCTGTATGACACACTGAATTTCCGAAAGGACTAATAAATATCTATCACCTATAAACGTGCACAGCTGATACTGTTACCGGGGGGGGGGGGTACTTCTTAAACGACACATCGATGAATTGTTGAAATAATCTATAGACGCTTCGAGTCCTAAAATCATTGTTAGCTGCAGCCCTAAACAAATGCTTTGAAAAAGTGATGGGGACATTTTAATTCTGAAATGTCCCCAGCGTCCGCACTGTAAATGACACCTCTGGCTGTCAACCTTTTTTCAGTCCTGCTCCATCCGGGCTTGGTTGGTTGACAAAAAGTGACAGGGACAAGCTATTTTATGCACACGGCTGCATGAAAGGCACTTTCTCCCTGCTCCGTCCCCGCCCAGAGATTAGCTGGCAGGCAAGAAAAGGAACTGGTGAGCGTCACATAGTGCCCTGAGAACCGGATCTGGAGAGGGTAACGAAGAGTACCCGCAGCTTGTGAGAAGTGCCAGTACGTAAGAAAAAGTCCCTGCCCACTTCAAGCACAGGGCGCTACAGTCCCGCCTTTAACAGGCTGTGTAAAAGGGGCTCACACATCTGTGACATCAAGTACCAGAGGTACTTATTCTTGCAGAATGTAAGAGTTGCTGTCATTTAGACTATCTCTATACTGCGGCATTGCAAATCTGGATTTAAGATTTAGCTCTGTTAGTACCCCTGCTGCCGGCTCAAAGGCTCTGTTGTCTGTCCTTTGTTCCTTTGGCTTCACTTCTTTTGAAGCTAAATAGCTGAAGATATTTCAAACTGATCCTCTTGACACAAAACCAATTTAAACCAACTCCTCCATATTAAAATAAATTAAACGTGGACTGTCTGTCTGAAATGGTAAACAGACAGCTGTCTTACGCGGTCAACAATTTATGCAGCTGTTTCACAGCAATTACTTTCCAGCATGAAACATTTACTGTTATCCTAATGTATAAAGAGACAGTAGGGAGCATGCAAGAGCAAGTATTGATTAATATCAGAAAGATAAGGTGGTGGAGAGAGTAATCAGATATTTAACAATATGAGGCAGGGTCAATACTGGGAGTTCAACATGCCTCAATGTGTTTGCATCTGCTGAGGAGACGGTTGGTATCTTAAGTAGATTTTAACCATTTAGATCTACATAATTCATTCTTCATGTGCTCTGTTGTTTGTTTTTTCAAAGTTTTATTTAAAAAAAGGCCTAAATTGGATTTTACCCAAACATGTCTCTGTGCCAATTCTGTTTAAACAGTCCAGAAGCTATTTGGAGTTTGTTATTCAGATTTCCTCTTCACATTTCTCAATTGCACAAACAACAGATTCTAAATGAGGTTTACAGCAAACTAAACCTCCGTCAAAGGCATCCTTTTGCCAGGTAATCTCTAGCGCACGTGCGTATGTGTGTGTCTTGTCTGTCAAGTATCAACTTTGAGTATGTAATTCCAGTTCTTTTCCTCTAGCATTACAAACACACTGATAATTAGGCTGCTGCACACAAACACGCACACACACATACTCCTAATACAGGCTGATTGGAAGTGCGCTCTTGTATACACCCAAAGGCTTTTGTGCACCTGCTACTGCAGGAAATGAGAACACAAACACACACAAACACACACACACACACACACAATATAAGCCACCGGATGCAAATGTGTCTACCTGCAGGCACACACACGTGCACGCACGCACACATACTGGAGATTACCTGGCTCCAGGATGTTATTGGCAGTTGTTTTGTTTGCAGACTCATTTATAATGTGTTATTTTTATAAACTAGCCAACTACAGTCAGGATTTGTGGAAAACTGACTCAGTGCTTCTTTCTCAGTTCAATTCAATTTATTTCAATTTAATTCGATATTCGTTACCACCATTAAAGTTAATATCAATAATAACAAAACATCAGGGTAAAGGTAACATATACTGGATTATTTGTATTATTGTGTTTTGTATAGGTTGTGTAGGTAGCAGGTGGATACATATTGAGTGGGCAGTTCACCTGTATTTCCTTCTCAGTTTGGACTCTTGATCAGGATAATCCAAACTGAGTTGCATTTTTTAAATTGGGGCTGTTGTGTGATGACACTGGTCCAGAGATGCTCACAAGTATTTGAGCTAGAGTCCAAGTCAAGTCTCAGGTAGTTATAATGAATGTTGTATCACCTGCTGCGCTCAATCCAGGCTGCTTATAACACTGCATAGCTATAAGGAATTCTGTAACTGTAACCTGTTTTTCACTTACAGAGCACAACAATGTAATGTGCAATGCAATTAATGACAGCTTATTTACCAGTAGTGCTGCAACGATTCATCGATTAAATCGATAAAATCGATTAATATAATGCAAATTTTAGTATAACTTGTATAGTACTGGGGTGATGTTTGAGTTTGTAAAGCAGCTGTGTAGTTGTTGGTCTGATGTTTGCTGTATAACACACTATGAATTTCCAAAAGGACTAATAAATATCTATCCCCTATAAAGCACAGCTGATCCCGTTACCGGGGGTTAACTAATGTTAAATAAAACTAACGTTACATCATCAACAATAAATCTGTAACCTGTTTTTCACAGGTCTTAAAAAGTCTTAAAAGGTAATAAATCAATTTTGCGAAAATTAAAGCCATTAAAAAGTATTGAAAAGTCTTAATCGCCATTTAACAAGGTATTAAATTAAATTAAAATAAAGATATTTTTTTCAATGTGAAAAATCCTGTTTGTCCAAAAGTTTGCTTGCTAAAAGTGTAGGTGAACATATTTATTTATAATGCATAGTCAAAAATACTAGACAGGCAGAGAGTAGCGACTGATTCCTTTCTGTAAAGTTAGGCACAGGGATCTACTGTGCGCCTATTTCACTCTTAAACGCTCCAAAAAAATAGATCTGTGTGAACCGGAAAATCATTTACGAATACAACCAGTAGTAACGGGATTAACCCGGTTGGCCGGTCGCTCTGTGGCCACTTTGAACAGCCTTGTTCCTGAAAAACAAGAGCGAGATGCGCCGCCAGCAGCGGAATCAGTAAGACAGAAGACAACAGGGAAAATTCAAGGAGCGTGTGAGTTTGGCTAACGTTAGCCAGTTTTTTAGCTAAAGCTCTGCTTTTTAGTGAAACAAATTCAACTTTTCATAAAGCCGACGCTCTCGTCAGTGTCACTTTTTGTGAACAGATCAATCACAGCATGGATGGAGAGGGATTTAAAAAAAAGCTTGATGTGCTGCAACAAACTTTATAAATGTTGTTCCGCATAAACAGTTATGATTATTGACGAGTTAGTAGTCTGCCCAAAATCAAGGTTGGAGACTATCATGTAGCCTAGAGCATTTTTCTTGCACAAAGTTCATGAATAAAAAACAACCCCAAACTGAAGCAGTTTGTCCTTCACATGGAAAACTCTTGGCCCATACAGGTTGTTATAGGCAACTGAGAAAGTTGGTGAATGCCTCAATTTGTAGGTGGCATTACAACCTGATGACATATAGGTAATAAATATGTTATAAATATCCTTTTAAAACCTCAAAAACAGCCCTTTTAAAGGTGTGTGGCTGATTTAATCGATTACAGCTCAAAGTGGCGCGGCAGTCTTAAAATATGTTGAAAAAGTCTTGAAAAGGTCTTAAAAAGGTATTGAATTTTACTGCAGGATTCCTGTATATACTCTGACAAAGCACAACCATGTAATGTGCAATGCAATCAATGACAGCTTAAACTACTGTCAAGTCAACACATCCCCCAGACTCTCAAACCCAGTTTAACATTATATCGAAATAAAACTAACGTTACATGATCAACAATTAACCTGTAACCTGTTTGCAGCTGACGTTAATTAATGTGATGGCAGCCAGCGGGACGTGAATGATTACGTTAATCGACCACCACAAGTTTGGCAAATAAACAAACGCTCATTCATCTTTTCATAAAGAACAACAGTCGGAAGTTAACCTCCGTTAGGTCCAAGGTAAAGCAAGAAGCAAGCTAATGGCTAATGTTGAGCTAAACTTGTTTACTAACCTCAGGTTACTAACCTATTTTGCATTCAACGCGTCTTTGTTTGGTTCTTGTTGTATGAAGCTTTAAAGCCAAAGTTTATCATGAATGGCTGAGCAGGTACCGGTGTTTGTTGTCGTCTCTCACCTGTGGCCGTGTGCAGCTGATCTACGTGTTACATAGGCAGGTAACAGAAAAACAGCAAGCTCATCAGACATTCCTTAAAAATAATCATTGTTCACATGTCCTGCACCTCGAGTCTCAAGTCGAGTCTAAAGTCACTGTGTGTGCGACTTAAGTCGGACTCGAGTCCAAGTCTCAAACTCGAGTCCCCCTCTGCATTGGTCCAGTTAGTGTCAGCTGACACGGGACTATTTTTTGGGTTCACCCACTGGGTCTGGCGGACTGTGATATATAATTCCTGTAATGAACTGGTTTTGAGTTTTTGTGCACTTGATTTCTTTCTTGATTTCTTTTGAATGTTAATTATCCACAGATTACAGCCTAATTGTATGCTTGTTTATGTACTGTGTGTATATGGAGAATATGTTGGCAGAATTCATAACACAGGAACATTCTTCTTTTATTTTTCCCTTCTTGCTCACGACTTTGCTTTGTGATCCTTAATACAAAATAACGTATTATGGCGGTTCTGTTTTAATATATGTGCAACAACTTTTAAATATTTGTATTGGGCGCCAGCCAGGATAACCTGACAAGTAGTTGCATCGCACATTCCCACCCACAAAGTATACATGTAATAGGACAGTATACCCTCAAAAGTAAATATGACATGTTTATGAAACTGAAGAAACTCTCACACACAGAAATCAATTTTGTTGTAAATCAAGAATGTATATTAACAACACTTCAAAAAAAACAGGGCGTGGTTTCAACAAATAACTCCACCAGTCAATAAACAATCAGAAATAACAAAATACCCAGTCCCTTTGGATCATTGTGCTTAATAAGTCCAGCTCTCTGCACAGTCACGGAGGGAGAAAACGCCCAGCAGAAGCCGGACCAAAAGTTCATCAAAGTAATGCAGTGCAATCAAAAATTGTTCCCTTAAATCCCTGTAAGGTTAGATTCATACAAAATTGTACCTGCGGTGCAAGGAACACACGTGAACTCAGAGTCAGTCAGTCAGTCAACTCGCCTGTCAGTCAGGGCAGCTCCAGACAAGAAACGGGTCCACGTCACGTTTCCTCCGTGTGATCTCCGTATCTTTGCCCGGCTTACACCACTGCCTAACCCGAATTTGCGCCTGCTTTAACTAGGGAATATTCGCGGAGCCGAGTCGTTTTGCTTTAGGCCAACGTCATTTACACGCGACCTGGCCACCGCCGTTGTGTTCACGGTCCGGGGTAAATGTAGTTTTCCCTCAACAGACAACTGACGGGAGGTCAGACTGTCATAGTATATAAGAAATGGACGTAGTCATCGTGACGTCACCCGTTGGTTTGTGGACAGCCTTTTGGAATCCTCGAGTTTGGCCGATATGGCACCGCCATGTTAAGTTTTTGCAACCAGTAAGTGCCCGGAAGTGACAATACGGCGGAGCTAACAGCCGTGTGCAGAGCTAGCTAGCTAGCTTAGCTAGGTGCAACTGTAACTCACGTTAACTATCATTTTAACTGGGCTGATAACTTTGTCTAGCGAACAAGTCTTAAAACTAAATGTACTCACCAGAGAAAGTGAACAGCCAACTCCTAATAAGCTTTTTCAACGTTACTGGTTAAATTTACACAGTGCCGAGGGTATGAGTCGGCTCTAGCTTGATTGACAGGTCGCCTTGGTAACGACTTCATAGATAACCCCGCCCTGAAACATACTCTACTTTGTTCTCTACTTAATTTTAAAATAAATCGGACCATAATTTACTAAATGAACATCATTTTGTATTGAAGAAGACTTCAAACTAGTGACTGATAAACTCATCAGGAAAGTGTTTACTGGGGTTATTATTCAGCTGAGAAATAGGGTAATTTTCCCATTATTTCTAATGGAGCCAAACTTCTTTTTGCAACCAGAAGAGTCGCCCCCTGCTGGATTTTCAATAGAATGCAGGTTTCAGGGTCTTCCACATCGGCTTCATATTGTAGACCGGAAGCTTCCCGCTTGTATCCAACACATAGTGCGATTTTGTTCTCTGTGTGTGCATAATATCAACTTTAATTTTGTTTAAATATTTGTTATTTGATTTTCAATCGAAACAACCAATTTTAATGACTTTGGTGAAAAGGGATTGAAATTGTGACGCCTGTCTCCATTAGTTTATTTTTAGATTGTTTTTTAAAAGGCTGATCGTTAGCAAAGCATAATATTTTTAGGTATTCGGCATGTTTGAAATTGCTTTGAGTTTTTGTTGGCTTGTCAGAATTATTGGCAAAATAGTTTACTCTTGATTTGATTAACTTTTTGAGAGACATGATTTTGTTTTAGTGTCTCTGTGTTCTGACAATGTCTTTGGCAGACGGGCAAAAGCACACCTGTCTTTGTTCATAATTTGTCCTTTTTGTTGAATGATGACAGAAGCTTTTAGAAATGCCAAGAACAATCGAACAGCATAGTACATATAACATAAGAGTAACTGCAAGTCTGAGTAAGAGATTTTTGAAGCACACACGCTAAGCTAAACAAGCTACAAGCCAGCAAAAAAATAAACCTGGGGACAGCATTTCATTATCATTACAACTGAGAGAACTAGAGAATGGCCTGGGAGTGGGACTGTCACATCTAAGGAGTTGGATTAAAATGTGTTGGATGTCAAATCCTCTACTCACCATCTTTGAGAATCCCTCTTTATATCCAATTAAGTTTAGTTTTCAATCTTTTATTATTTTATATTCATTTATGAATAACCAGAAGTCACCTATATGCAGAAACACTACAGTTTTGAGTGTAAGCCTAATTACTGTTCTCAAACTGCAGCTACTTACAACCTGGAAATGAGACGAGCAGCAGAAGATATGAAAAGTTAATTAAACATTTATCAGGTGTAGGCTCATTTTACACCTTACTTTTCTGTTACCCGATCAAAAACATGGAGGTCCCAGTGGAGAACTATTAACTTGATAAACTTAAAATAGTGACCAAGGCTGGTTTAAGGAGCCAATAGAAATATGGAAACTGGCTTAATGGACTGTAAACTGGATGAATAGCCAATGAAGTTTCATATTGTTTTGGCCATTTTTGGGGAAACATGCTATGACTAAATAACGCCACAAGAATCTTAAGGTAAACAAACATTACGTTTGCAAAAAATAACTTTCTTAAAAACTGTTTTTCTGAGCATGGATGAACCATTTCCAACTATTATGGAGTTGTAGCATATTTCGGAATTGCATGCCCGGTCTGTGCTACTTAAACTAACTCAGAGATTTTTGAACAACCTATACTTCAACATTTTTGTCTCAGTCTATCAGAATCTTAATTTTCAGTAAAAAACCCTATTATAAAATGCCAAGGAATAAACATGATTGAATTGAGAGATTTTTTATTTTTAAGAGATGTTCATTTTGATGCCACAAACTAGTTAAAATATAATCTAAAGAGAAACATATGCAGGTTGTAGAAAAAGTCCAATTACTGGATAAATTATTACATTTCAACACCTAGATTTTAGTTATCAAGAAGAAAAAAGGATACAAAAGCTAGCATTACACTTCTACACTTCTATGTACATAAGCGTACCACTGCCAGGTAAGGAGGTGCATCTGACTACTTAGTGTTTGTCTTCTCTTTCAAAAACCATTATGTCGTGTCAGTGAGAGGTGTAAGAGGCCAGGTGCAAAGAGCTTTATTGCTGTTTTTTCCCCCCTCTCTTTTCTCTCGCACGCACACCTCCATTTTCCATTTCCTGCACTGTCTCTATCGGGGATCATTATACGCTCTGTCTAGATGATAATTATAAGAGAAAAATAAGGGCAGTGCAAGACATAATGTTATTTTATACTCATGGCACGTCCACAGACAGACACACACATATACATTCAGGCAGTCTGTCTCCAGTTAAATAATTATGAGGAAACATTACTGCACACAGTTGGTTCAGATCAATAACTAATCAGGAGTATGACCTTCACATACAGGCACAAATACACACGTTTTTCTACCTGGATATTCCCTGTCATATGAAAGGCAGTTTGTGTGGTTGAGGATCTTAATACTCTGAACCTCATGCTGTGAACACCACAGGGATTTGAGCTCCCTCCCCTGTTCTCCACTCCCACTGAACTATTCACCATACCTCCTGCCACCCATCCATTACTTAACTCAAGGGTGCTTTGTGAAGCCATTAGAAATCAATAAATTATCCGTACCACATTGATTTTGAGTTATTAGGATAATTACTCTTAAGTGAACGAGACCATAAGCAAGAAGATTGGCAGCTTGTGCATTTTGGATTTGACTAATCTGCTGTGTAGCTTTACAGTATAACTCATTACTGTACGGTACAGTTCTTCCTAAAAGACTACTTTTTCAAAGGGTTCTCACAGTGTCAGACACTGGACTTAAATGATAAGAAAAATTGCTGTCAGAATTTTAAAATATCATTTATAATCCTGGACTCACGCAAGCATGACGGTAATGAAATGTATTGTTGAAGTTACTATTTTTATCCAGTCTCTCTCTGGATTTGACCACAGCTAACACCAGTGCTAAGCAAACAAGCTACTTGAGGCAATTAGCAATGTTTTTGTTTTTTCAATAATAATTTGGACAGATGACAAGTTTACAATATAAAGTAAAAAGTATTTTATAAAAAAACATTTTACCTATTTGATGACCATAACCAAAACGGTTCTTGTCGGGCATAATGTAATTGACAGCTAAATGTACTCTTAAGTTTTAAATGTCTAGCTTTTGTCTAAGGCGAATAATGGTCAGTGCTACATTTGTGTGTCACTGAGACATTCAAGTTTAATACATTTGACCTTTGAGTCTAAAATAAACTAAATTCAGTTGTTGATGCCTATCTTTTGTTATAAATTGTCTTTATTTCAGGAACAGGAAGAGGGAGAAGCAATTGGAAGCGACTGGGTTTAAGGGTAACCATCATTCAAATTGTTTGGAAATATTGGCTCTAAGCACAACCGTGAGAGACTTCTAACTTTGAGTTTCATGTTTACCCCTCTGATTGCATCATTGACTTGTAATTAGAATATTTGCAACAGCACTTGGAGGCGTCATAATAGCTGGAATAGCAAGTGGCATCATTATGCTGCGGCACATTGATTTCAGCAGAACTGACACTTGTTGCCCTTGTGTCACTGACGGCTACAAAATAAGAAAATCAGTTTTTGACATTTGGTCACATCTGCCTCTGGGAGCGTTTTTTATTTATTTATTAATCTATTTTCACTGCAGATTTTTGCTGCCACTTTTCCATGTTCATTTATTAGTTAGAGTGCATTTTAATTCATGCAGAACACAATCAGCCTATCATTGTCACCCTGGGTTCATGCAAGACAAAATGCACCAAGGTAAAGTTGACAAGGTGAAAGATGGATCAGTATTGTCTGCTTCTGATTTTCTGGGAAAACATGGACCAATTTACCCACACACTTGTTTGTTCCCCTGACATGCATTGAGGAGAAAGGCAAAATACAAATAAACCTCGTAACCCTGTCTTCTAGGAATCACATTAGAGTTTAATTTAACACTAATATTACATAAGCTCATCATTCAAGCTGATTATAAAGAACATAAATGCCATTTTTCTATACACTGAACTGACAATGGCAGACTATATTGTATGTAACAAGTTAGCTGTATGCTACCTTCAGGTGATTTTCAGTCAAGTCAAACACATCTGAAAAACATGAATAAAATGGTAAATACGAAGGCACATTCAGGTTTTTTATATACACATAGTTGTGGAGTTTGAAATATTAGCAACTTTTGGAAAACTTGTTCACAACCTATGGTAAAAAATGCTCACTTATTATTAAGCATTACAATGTTAATTTATCACAACAAAATGTGTCCATGGAAGGGGTCGTCACATTTGGGTCATTTCCAATGCATTTTTTTCTCCTGGTACACCACCCCATGCCAGATATCCCACAGTCTAATCCCATGTGAGTACATTTTGCAGCAATCTGGTCATAGCTTATCACATATTACTTGCCCGATGTTTGTTTACACCAGTGGCGACACAGTTAGCATCCAGTTCTTGGGTGTGTGTGGCTGATTGAGAGGGAAAGTGAGAACCACGGAGGAGGGTTCAGAGGTCTGTCTTCCTATACTGAATGTTTCCCCTCAAAAAGGGACTGTTTTTAATTGTGTCTGCAGGGTGTGTTTGTTTTGTTTTCGCTGACCTCCCTGAGTGCATGCAGATGGTGCCTTGAATAGCTGGGGCCAGCAGGGCTCACATCAGCCTCCTGAATGTCTGTTTATTTTAATAGTGTTTCTCTATTTTACAGGATTATTTAGATAAGCGCACGGTGCCCTGACCGCTAAGTCATCCAACACTGTTGGGATGAGTTGAAATGGCGTCTGAAAGCCCAACATCGGTGGCTGACCCCATTACGTACTGCTCTTGTGGCTAAGTGCTTGCAAATTCCAGCTCTTTTTATAATGATGATGTTCAACAATCGCAGACTGATGTAATTTTAGTTTCCAAATACCTTTGGCCATGTACTGTATTGTACTGCACTGAACTGTACTGTACTTTACTATAGATGGATAGATAGGAACAATACCAACAATTTTGAATATTGATGAATTGTCATTTTTTTGTCCATCTATAACACTGTAATGTATGTAAAAGATTTCACATTTATAGCACTTCAAAAAGATCCTGTAGAACCTTTTACATGTTGGAAATATAGTCATCAAATGCCATTAAAATAAAGGTTATTATTTAAAACCCTGCTTAAAATGTTTTTGTCAAGTATAAGCAGACAGCTAGATATCTTCTGGGCTTTGCTATAATTAACAACTCAGAGGAAAAGCAAAATCCACAAGGCTCTGCTCCATAAATACATTTTATTTTTATACTTTTTTTTTTTTTCATTAAATCCTCATATTTCACTCGCACTTTGAGTAGCATGCCGCTAGAGGACGGACCATGAACCGGGACCACGAGCCAAACTGCCACCCTGAAGCTCTTTTTAGCTTGTTACTGGCTTGTGTTTCCCTTTCCAGCGTTCCACTTTTCCAGAATAATGTGTATGTGATTTACATTAAATGATGAATTTCTTCTGATTACTATAAACAAAGCAATTATGTAATTAATTAGGGAAATAATCATCAGCCGCAGCCCTAATATATACCCATAGTAAAATATTTAGTAGATCACACACACTCTCGTGTGCATCATTACACATCACACTGCATTTCACAGAAGCTACAGGTTGCCAGACATGTTTTCTCTCTCTGTCTACCTCTCACCATATACAAATATTCTCGCTTTGTCCCATCCACACACTTTTACTTTTTACTTGAACCCCTCATGAAAATGCACTTTTGCTTTCCAATAACTAGTTTTCTTAGACCAAATAATGTCACTTGTATATGGGCTTTCTCAGTTTCTCTGCCACTTTCTCACTCTCTGTGTGACTGCGAAAGTGTGTGTGAAACTGCAGGTGACTGTGTCTGGTGGTGTGTGCCTGAGTCTGTGGTTAATAATTTAAAAACGTCCTCAGGGCTTGGTAAAGCAATGTGAGTTACCATGTCCCTGGGAGAACAGTACATAATCTCAAATAACATTCAGAGAGACAGCATAAAGATAGACAATATAAACAAATATGAATTTACAAGCTGGGGTTTGATTCTTTGTACTGTTCTGAATAGTATATCAGTTATTCTGGTTCATTTGATCCAGACTGAGAAAAAAATACAAACACACCTTTTAGTTCTGGTCTAATTCATGTTCACACTGGCAAACCAATTAACTGCCATGCATGAAGCGGACTGACACTGAGTGGAGAGTTGTGGCAATCCTGCGTCATCAGCTTCACATGGGGAAATCAAATTTCAGTGACTGAGAGCAAGTCATGCACAACATTAATACAACCTATGGGTAAAATATATATTCTTTGCTGTTCTCAAATGAATTATGAGCATTATTAGTTCTCTATATATCATATCCAGTGGTGGAGCTACAGTACATTTACTCAAGTACTGTACTTAGGTACAAATCTGAGATAGAAGCATGGGGTATATGTAAGTTTTTCAATGAAATTAATCACATTTTCATCGTCTTATTGTCAATGGGCTCAAAACTCACTTAGAAATTAAGCACATGCCTGTTTTCTCCGTTGCTTGCATCAGCCACTATTCTGCTTTTAATGTGAGGTCTCCGGGTTGGATTCAGCCCTGTGCGCGCTCCGGAGCCTCTCTCAGACTACAGCGACAACACCGCATGCAGTCCACGAACACCATAAAACAACCGTCTCACAGCAAAACACAGGCTCCACGTAAGGCTACAATACAACAATAAAGTTGTATGTGCTGAAGCCCATCAGACCAAACAGGTTGCTAATGTTATCCAGTGCAAAGTTAAATCACTTTCCACATTGCTTCACCAACTACCGCCACCCATGTTACTATCCTGTGTACCACTGTTGATTTAGCCTGCAAGAAAGGATGTAACGGTAAAAAGCAAATGTGGAGCAAATTGTTTACTAACGTTAGCCTATAGCGATGCAGCCAGGGGCAGCCAGCTAACGTTAGAACAGTGTATTATCATCCAATATATTTAGCTGTGCTGACATTGCTGAGCTTACGGTGAAAGATACACAGACAGTAAAGATAGTTATTGAAAGCAGCAGGCGAGCTAATGCTGTAGCACATCAGCTAAATACAGTCACTGTACCGTGATCATGTAGAGCATGAATTAGTTCAACCTGCAGCTGACAAAACTATTGAGTTTCCAGTATATTGTGTAAAGCTGTCTCCCTGCCTGTCTATAGCCGTTGCCACTCTGCCTTTTTTCCAGGAGGATTGTGCCGACGTTACTTCATTCGCTGCGCTGAATGAAGTAACGTTACAGAGCTGGTGTTGAGCTGCCTCTGAGACGGGAATGTTGAAGAAACAGAGCCTGAACATGTCTGAGTGAAAAGCCACAGCCTGCATGCTGGTGTTCCTGCAGTTATCCTGCAGGATTTCTGTATGAAAGTAGTTGTGTTTCGTATTATGATCGCTCATAAGTTCAAGCGTGTACGCATACGAGCACACGCCTGGTAGCAATCTTAAAACCGCACCGCTAGTGGCCGCTGAAAACTACATTATGCTCCTTTAACATACTGCACAGAGCATATGAAGCGCTTATAAAATAGGATGTCTTGTTATAGCTTAAACTACCTAGCATTATATATATTGTGATTATTAAATACATGATTAAATGGTAACCATTTTGAGAACAGATTTTTTCATACGTTTTTTTTTTTTACACTAAATTAAATTACAGTACTGTTACTTGGTATTTGATCGGATAGGAATTAAGTGGTATCGCACATCACTAGCTGCTACCACTGCCAAGGACAAGGGCAGGCTGCAGAATATTATTCTGAGGCGAGCAGGAAAGATCTGTGGCCGACCCCTCCCACCCCGGACACAAACGTCTCGGGTTACGTATGTAACCCTGGTTCCCCGAGAAGGGGAACGAGAGACTGCGTCAGTTACGACACTATGGGAACGCCTCTAGGCGAAGCAGGTCTGAACGTGAATGAAATCACTCCAATCCTATTGGCTTGTTGCTAGAACGGTAAGGTGTGACGGAATAACCGGAGGAGTATAAAGCACACCTGTACACACTCATCATTAGCATAAACTATGAAGCAGGCGCTCCAGGCGGGGAGAGAGGTGCGGCGGGCCGACGCAGGCTCTCGGTCCCCCTCTCGGGGGAC
>NC_060163.1:13899233-13904135 GCF_021292245.1 Micropterus dolomieu
TGATGTACCGAGGGCAAGGAAAAACACACTTTCTGTACCTCTGATTGCCGGACATGCTGGTAGACTTCTTCCTCGGGTAAGACATTTCGCTGCTTGTAGGACTGGAGCTTTCTTCAACAACATACAGAGCGCCTGCTGAATAGAAAAAAGCTAATGATGAGTGTGTACAGGTGTGCTTTATACTCCTCCGGTTATTCCGTCACACCTTACCGTTCTAGCAACAAGCCAATAGGATTGGAGTGATTTCATTCATGTTCAGACCTGCTTCGCCTAGAGGCGTTCCCATAGTGTCGTAACCGACGCAGTTCGAGTTCCCTCGAAGGGGAACTGTTTCAGACACTCCTCTCTGGCAAAACCTCACATCACAAGAACAGTTTCTTTCCGTCTGCAGCTGGCTTTGTCAACAAGACCCAGGACCCCCACTGTCACTGTGACTCTCACGCCCCCCTGTCCCCACAAATACTTTGCATTCACTGCACAAACTGCCATATTCGTTATTATTATCTTTTTCTATACCACGTCAATTTAATATTTTTGTATTTATATATTTTATGTTTATTGTTATGCACCAAGTTACCAAAGCACATTCCTTGTATGTGTAAGCCTGATTGGCAGTAAAGCTGATTCTGACACACTCCTGTGGTTGGTCTGCTTTACTTTCTCTACAAAAACTCTATTGACTTCTTTCAAACTAAACAGGCAAATCTACCAGAGCATGGAAAGTATGAAAACACTCTTATTTTGCTACTCCTTTTTTATGCACTCACTTTCTTAGTTTCATTACCTTTGACTTCCTGTGTTAACCAGCCTGGCATTGCAGGAGATAATTATATATCCAGGTCACACTGAAGATTTTGATATCTAGTGAATGTTCAAGTAACATGCGACAACATCTTACTTGACCATTCTCCCTAAAAGTACAACAGAACAAATGAAATTTTCTTTCCTTGGATCATGCGCAGATTAGGTATAACTGGTCTACGCACAGCCACAGCTGTGACAGGTATGATGTGTTCTTGATAGCTGCACTCACAACTTGAAACATGTTCCAACAAAAGTGGGTCTTGTGGCTGATATGTCAAATAAATGCTCAGGAGAATTCACGACAACACCAAATGTGTTGCCTGAAGCAAACTGTCATGAAAACAAATGAAATATGTCTAATGCCTAAAAAACTGTTCAATAACAAATCAAATTGCTGTCACAAGCAAGCAAGTCAAGAAGTTATGAACTGGGCGTACGTCTAACCTATCATTCATTCTTTTCACAACAAAACAAGTTGTCAAAAACCTGTCTTTATTTTAGCAAGCCATGCACTACACAGTCATGATGTGGGTTTAATTCAGCTTATGGCCCTTTGTCACACATTGTCCTCATTACTGTTTGTCCAGTTTCTGTGTGCTATGATGAAGAAAAAAAAGTAAAATGAATTAAAAAAAGCTGAGACAAACAAAGGAATGTCCTTTCATTCATTTGCAAGAAAGGGGGAGGACCATAAGTCAGAGGCAGAGCCAGAGAGAAAAAGAAAGCATTAGTGTGCCTTGTCTCAACTTCTCAAATGCCACCCATGCTTAGGTGACGACCCACTTGGGCTTGAGGAGAAAGGTTTCCTCCTCTACATTTAAATTAATCATACTTAATGTAAGTTCCTGTGACAAATTAACCATCGAGTCAAAGTATTGTTAAGGCCATGTGCCCCCTGCACAATTTGTGTCAAAAATCTCTGCGTACTAGAATGAAAAAGCATTAAACTCTAATAGGTACCTTGTAGTAGTAATTCATATGGCAAAAGAAAGTCAGTGAAACACTTAACAGACTCTGGCCTGTTGTGTGTATTTACCACATTCTGGCTTGCCAGTGTATGCAAATGGGCCATGCAGTTAATATGATGTAAACTTACCTTGGATTCTCATTTCCATATGCATTTGTGTGAAGGCCCATAGATAATCACTACTTTCCAGATGATTTTAAAGGTTTCTGCGCTTTATTTCACATTGAGGCATGCATGATCAGTAAAATGCAAAATACCTTAAGACAGTGGAATGGCTAAAACCACAAAATATAAAGCTTAGATTGCAGTTTCGCCAGTAGGCTGTTCCATGCATAATTACTTTGAAAAATGGCTGAATTATCCCTTTAACTGGAAAACTACTTTGTGCCCCGCCGACGGTTAAGTGCATGTGGATATATGCATGCGCATGAGTGTATGTGTGTAACAACAGTATGGCATGTGCATGCTAATGCGTAAATGTGCTTGTGTGCCTGAGTGTATGAATTATTTACTAGTAATATTTCATAAGAAGCATATTATACAGACTGCAAAAGACAAAGCCCTCCTGAACCCCATCACTGACTATAATCATAGCCCTCAGCCGCACAGAGGGAGAGAAAGAGAGAGAGACAGAGAGAGAGAGAGAAGGGAAGCAAATAAGTGTTGAAAGAGAGGGAAAAAGGTGGTAAGGGAGGAAAGAAATTATTTCTTCTCACTCTGAGTGTCACTTCTGTTTACCCACTTGCTTGTTTTGCCCATCTCTCTATTTGTCTATCTGCCTCCCCATATCTTCAACTCCTTATCAATCATTCTTTGTTATTCTGTGAGTTAAATAATTGATTAAATCTTTTTTAGTACCAAAGTGGACGGTTGCCAGTTTGGGTGCCAAATCTGCTTTGTAATGCTTGTCTGTCTATCCTGCTGTCTTCCTCTCTCACTACGTCTGACAATTTCTCTGACGGATGAATATTGAGTGTTTCACAGGTCATATCATTGCTTATTGTCCATAGATGATGACAAACTGGCCCCACACTAACAACTATTCTGTCTGACTGACCCCCTCAATCCAGCAATCAGTCAATTAGGGTAATTTCCATTGATCAGGTCAGCGTAACGGTCCACATAGCAGATAATGACACAAGTGTAAACTGCTATTCTTTTTCATCAGAGGAGCAGTTTTTATGTGATATTTTAATATTTGAGTTTTTGATGCTTGTGTTAAGAAGCTGATTGCTGCAGCTTCTACAGAACCACCCTTTTTTGTCTTTCACTCCTTTTCCTCACATTTTATCCCTCTGCCTGTTGCTATTTTCCTTTGCTCTTTCCGTCCATCCCTCCCTTTCTCATCTGTCAGATGAATGATTTTAAGTGGTTCAGGGGTTGAATCATCACCCACTAACCCCCTGCGCCTCTTACAAAGCATACTAGCCCCACACCAATGACTGATATCTTGTATATGGCCACTCCATCACTCAACCATCAGGCCTGTTTTCATCTATCAGACAAACAGTGATCCACTGCTTTAGGATGGAGGCAAGTGTTGAGGTTTAGGTGATTTTTGCTACAGTGCGCTTTTCAATCTTTTCATACTAGCACAGCACATATTCAGTTTGCAATGATAACGGTGGTTTATTTACCCCTATAGTGGTAGGCGTACCACAGTGTGACTTACAGGCAGCTGATAAAACCATCAGTAAAAACTGTTAAAGTGCAGACAGACGAGGCTACAACAACTCTACAGGAGTGCACAGACTGGCTCATGCTCAGAGAGGCAGCCATCCAGGAGAACCACATCAACCAAGTAAGCATACAGCACCGCCAGATCGAGACTGAAAGCTGGCATCAAGGATTCAAATTGCAGACATCGGCAGAGATGGTAGACAGACCTCAGCAACACAAAAGATATGTGGCAGGCGACCAAATACATCACAGGCTATAATATCAGGAGTGACCCCACCACGTTGTCAGATGAGCTAAACACATTTTATACTCACTTTGATCCCCTAAACTAGTTTTTCTCAAAGGTGGGCGATACCACCCCCCAGGGGGAATTCCGAGGACGATAGGGGGCGCTGGAAGGAATATTTTGGAAGGGGGGGTGCTGAGCTGCTTTTGGGGGGCGTTTGTTGGTTGGAAATTCTAAGGCGAGAACAATACGAGTTTAAACTTTAAACTACTTGCAAAAAACTGTGGTCTGCAACATTAAAACCTGCCAGTTTAGTCCACTGCGACTGGACGAGACTGTGTATTTTTTCTCCGTCAGCTTCGTGCTGCCTTCACGCGAACGGGAAGTCAGAGTATCATCTCTAAAATTTTACCCACATGGCGTTTACTGTGTAAACTCTGGAAAATTGACGTTCTCTTTCTTGGTGAAAAAGTGTTTATTTCTCTGAGGAATACACCATGAACGTCTTGTTATCGCAGTGGTTACACATTTACAAGAGGTATATTCCGCTGTCGGACTCACCCTTGCTCTGTTGGGGATTGTAAATGGCACTTTATCAGAGGTGCTTAAGTTAACGTGTGTGGAATTATTCGTGAGCTTTCTGTGTGATCACAGGTGTCAGTTAGTTTATTTTTCCCCCGGCATGAGCACCTCCTCGTCTCATCCAGTTCTGTCTGTTAGATGGTGAGGGGATACTTCCAGCGAATCAGTAATATAATGCAGTATAAGGCATGTAGTAAAATATTATGAATTCTCTTTAAATAGGCTAATGACGTTAGTCTCCCATTACGACTTTTTTTCTTTACATGTCAGAGAACTCAGATATGTGGGAGAGATTCTGAATGTGCAGAAAGGTTTGAACATGAGCAGATAAGTTACAGTGTTTCCCATATGTTCATTTATTTGTGGCGGCCCGCCACAATATCAACGCTGACCGCCACATATTGAATTTCGATTTTTTTTACTAGGCCTATTTAAAATCGTATTTGAGCTGTAGGCAGCGCGTATTCGCACAGCACATCCTCTCGCTCGTCTCTCTCATCCATCCCTCGATCTCTCGCTCTCTCTCCCTCGTTAACACAGCTGCACAAATCTGTCCAACACAACGCTGTCAATGTCGGAGACCCAGCTATTAAAAGTTATTAGCAAGCATGTAAGGAGCCTAGCTAATAAGGAGAGCTAAGTT
>NC_060163.1:13904235-13935410 GCF_021292245.1 Micropterus dolomieu
TTTTTTCTTTACATGTCAGAGAACTCAGATATGTGGGAGAGATTCTGAATGTGCAGAAAGGTTTGAACATGAGCAGATAAGTTACAGTGTTTCCCATATGTTCATTTATTTGTGGCGGCCCGCCACAATATCAACGCTGACCGCCACATATTGAATTTCGATTTTTTTTACTAGGCCTATTTAAAATCGTATTTGAGCTGTAGGCAGCGCGTATTCGCACAGCACATCCTCTCGCTCGTCTCTCTCATCCATCCCTCGATCTCTCGCTCTCTCTCCCTCGTTAACACAGCTGCACAAATCTGTCCAACACAACGCTGTCAATGTCGGAGACCCAGCTATTAAAAGTTATTAGCAAGCATGTAAGGAGCCTAGCTAATAAGGAGAGCTAAGTTCATGTTAGAATACAGCTGGGTTTTCGAGGCTAGCATGCTGTACAGCTGCGCCACAGTTACACTGTCATTCTGTGGGTGAGTTATGATAAGTTATTAACAGATGAGCGAATAAAGTCCAGTCAATAACTGAATTAAAACGGATTAATTTATTACTGAGATGAAAAGAGGCCACAAACACATTTAAATAAGTTACTTCCCCACAAAAGAGGTGGTAAGACTTAATCATGTGTGTTGACTCAGCATATTAAATAAGTTGATCTACAGGAGAAAAATATTTAAAAGCAATAAGAATGTCTGAGAGCCTCACTAGATCCACCTGAATTTTTAGACATTTCCACGATAAATTGGTGCAGAAAAGGCAGAAATTGGAGGAGAAACTTTCACCAGAATGCAGGAAATTAAGTGTTTAATGCTCAAAATCCCCCCCACTTATTAAGTGCCCCATCCAAGAAAACATTATCTGGTTTCACACACAATTTCTGGGAGGAACATTCACTTATTAATTAAATATAATTACTTTTCACTTGGCTTTTTTGTTACATTTTCCATTTTTTTAATAACAATAGTAACAATAAAAAAAATCAACAATATTCAGGGCAAATAGAAAACACCTTTTTTGATGGGGGGCGGTAAGAGACCTGGATAATAGATAGGGGGGCGCTGGCCCTAAAAAGGTTGAGAACCACTGCCCTAAACAAACACAAAGTCTACTCCACCTCCAGAGGAACGGCCTCTGTCAGTATCCACAGTAGATGTAAGAAAAACCCTGACGAGAGTTAAAATGAGTAAAGCTGCTGGGCCTCGTGCACAACTTACTGCTCAATGTCACACTCCTGTCTACGTCAGTGAAGCTGAGGTGGAGCGGGTGAACAGTTTCAGGTTCCTGGAAATCAACATCACAGAGAGCCTGACATGGTCATCTCACATTTCCATGCTGGTGAAGAAAGCCCAGAAATGGATGTTTCTTAGAGAAACTTAAGAATGCTAAATTCCTGTGCCAAGTAACTGTCAACTTTTACAGAGAAGCAATAGAAAGCATCCTGACTGGAAACAAAACTTACTGGCATGGGATGTGCATGGCGGAGGTGGGCTGAAGTGTATGGAGGTCCATAGAGGTGGAGTGCAATTTATCCACCTATCTACTGTATATATTTTTATATGTATATGTTGTATATGTTTGTTTTTTATTTAATCTTGTTATACAACCCTGTGTTGTGAAATGATAAATAAATCTACCTTGTACCTTGAAAATTGTTAGGCCTTTTTTAAAGAATTGGTCTTTGAAGTAAACATTACTTTGCTGCCTCAAATGATGACTGCCGCTAAAAGAGTAACTATCTACATCTGAATTTTTTGATGTTTCAAGGTGGTTCCTGTAAGTGAGAATCTTGCTAATGTGTCTTAATCATGCTCTTGAAGACTACATACTACAATGCAAAAAGACTGAGGTTAAAACTACATGTCCATGGTAAAAAAAACAAAAGTCAGCATCTTCATCAGTTGCTGATCCATTTAGAAGAAATGGATATAAAGGAGCAGCATTTTTCTCATATTGCAGAGGAGAGCTAATCCGTCCTAGTATTAAAGTACCTTATTTTAAATTAAAATGCAAATGACAGTTTCTTTTGTTCTAGCCTAAGCCTGTTTAGATGCATCCAATAGAAAACATACATGGAAGAGCAAGATAGAGGTAAGAATGTCTTTTTATTTTTTTTTTTTTGTTAGCATTTTCTAAAAAAAAAAAGAAAACATTTTGCTTTTCCAAGAGAAAAGGCTTTGAGGATTAGGATTAAATGAAAAGTTTGTGAAAGGTTATCTCAGTTAACACGTTTGGCCAGAGTTGCTAAACATGCCCTAGCCAGACCTGGAAGTTAGCCTGAACTCTAATATGGCACCATCTGATACCGTCTCCCACAAAATGGATGTTCCAGCCCTGAATGGTCTCTTTCTAAAAAAAAAATAAAAAAGTGTTTTTGCTTTTGGGTTTTGTTGATTTGTTTTTTAAAAGAGAAGAAAAACATTTAAAGTACTGTATGTTTTACAAGCCTGAGTTGCGATTACACAGATTACATATAACTTCTCCCGTAAGACTTAATATCGTATTACATTTTAGAATCTCTATACATGTAACATAACCCTCTGTCTAGTAACCTGGATTATTTTTATTATTAAACCAAATTATTTTATGGAACAGTCATAGAGTGGAAGCATTCAACACATTTATCACTGAGCATCCCTCTGTTAGGTTTTAGTAAGACTGAGGACCGGGGTGCAGATACAGAACACTCAAGGCCAGTCAAAGTAAAGAGTTTATTCATGGAGGACTGAGGACCTAGTACAAAGTGGTAGTAGGCGAGATGTGAGCAGGCCGTCCTGGGCAGTGGCAATCAGCTCTCCTAGAGATCCTCCAAGCAAGACAAAACACTCCAGATTCGGCAACTTGAAAAAGGAGAAAGACAAAAGAACGTTAATCTGGGTTCAGGCAGAGAACACACTGGAAACAAACTAAATGCTCAAGAAGCAGCGCTGGCCTGAAGTACAAAACCAAGTGATGGCTAGGAATAATCTGGCAATGAGTCTCAGGGAGCCCCACATCTTAAGACCAGGTGTAGATGAGGATTGGCAACAGGTGTGTAGCCTTGCCGGTTGATCAGCTCCCTGCCAAGGGAAAGACACACCCACACACGCCCACAGAACACCACAGGGAAAAAAAGGAAGAAACCTCCAAGTGTCACAGGACCAATTGTGATACCCTCAATCATAAATACATCCTTCCATTTAATTGTATAGCCCATCATCCACATATCTATTCTAAGAGAAAAGTCTCTCTATGAAACGTGTGTTTCAGTGTGGAAAAAAGCAGGGGGGGCTAATAGAAGATTATCTTTGTTATCTTCCAAATCTTTTTAAGTCTGCCTAATTGGGTTATAATTTGGTCAAATCACGATTCTTTTGAGAATTATCCCCAATTAACCCATTTAAGTCAAGTTTACAGCCTGAGAGAGGAAATCTTGCATTATTTTGAAAGCTTTCATGGTGTGATCCGCTTTTAAACTCAAATAGCTTAAAAGTGTACTTTGATAAGAGTATTAATTTTCTCATCTACTTAAGAACAACAGTTGGTGAGCAGTTAACTGTAATTTTTCAATAATACAACTAAACAAAACCTAACAAACTGTGAGCCTGAGAGGATTTATTTTGTTACTGAATTTAAATTATGATCATGATTTAATTTATAATAAATCAAAAAAGCACAGTCTGTGTCAGCATGGTTTATTTTGTAACTTAAAAATAACTACCAGATATCAGCAAATTCAGGAAATAAAATTCAGACTGCCTATATCTGGTGAAATTCTTCTTCAGTAACAGACACTCTCTCAATGCGTAACCATCATCCATCACTGGCAACAAGGCAGCATTGCCTTTGTTTCTAGAAATTGCTTCCTTTTTCCGTTGAGGCAATAGCTCTGATAACTAGGAGCAGGTTCCGGAGTAAGTAGTGTTCGAATTGATGCTGTCAGCAGGAACCACATGGCTTCCTTTCAGAAGTGATACTTAAGTTTTTACTCAAAAACATTTTGTGCAAAAGCAATACCACAGTGCACTCCGCATTTATCCATCTGTCTCTCTGTCTGTTTGTCTGTCTGCTGTATCTGTCCATGTTTCTGTCTCTCTCTCTCCCCCTCTTTTTGTCTGCCAGTGTATCTGTGTGTCTGTCATGCAGTGCAGCTCAGGTTTGAGCAGGGGAATTAGAACATACGACCATTTCTTCTTCTTTAATAGGATTTGACAGAGAGGGGCCAGTTTCACTCTGTATGTGTGTGTTTTGTGTTCACCCCAGTCACCGAGTCACATATAATGTCAAGTCTGATACCATCAATATTCTAATCCCTATACGGGGTGTGTGTGTGTTTGAATGTGTATTTGTGTCCCGGTGCATGCTGGTGCCTGTGTGTCATGTCTAGGACTTTCCATGTCATAATCCCCATGGGATAATCTCTGTGTGTGTGCGTGTGTGTGTCTGTTGAAGTGTGTGTGTAAGTGCACACATGTGGTGAGTGTGGAGGAGGGAAACAGAGGGTCTGAGACAGTCTCAAGCTCAATCCTCATAGGATATCCTCTAAGCGCATCAAGTGGCAAAGACTAGACTCTGTGCTTGTGTGTGTGTGTGTGTGTGTGTGTGTGTGTGTGTGTGTGTGCGTGTGTGTGTGTGTGTGTCCCTTCTCATTTCATGAAAGGATATGTTTTGTTTCAGAACCTGTCATTCTCTTGAACTGTGAGTTTGTTCATGCTGAACGTCACTTTCATCCCCTCAGTAAACCGGTTTGGTGTCTTTGTCACTGTCCAAGGTGCTGAATCCATTTCAAGTATTTGAGATAACAGTAGATCTGATTAGGCTTGGGCAGTATCATACCTTCATACCTTCCTGACATTTCACCAGGGCATATCATATATGACGGTATTTCTGTAAAAAACAAACCACAAAAAACTTAAAAGCTGAGCTTCTGGTCATAGAAGTCATTGTAGCATGCCTATTTTAACCAGCACAGCTTTTCTAGCCTTTACGGCACTGGTACACAATTGTCTCACATGATGCTACTCAGCCAATCAAATGTGTGCTTTGCCACTCAACTCAATGAATGACATACACACACAGCCTGTGTTACACAGTGGAGATGAGATGAGGGACAGTCAAAGAGATAAGTCAGAGAACTAATTTTACAAGGCATTCTCTTAAAGAGAAAAGTAGACTGTGAAAAGTGAAAGAGAACATTTAATCAAGAATGGCAGTGTGAAGGTTATAAGACAACACATAGAGCATCTTTTGAGCAACCAAACCCACTGAAATCCGAACTGAGCATACAGAAAGTTCTCTTGACACACTCAAGGTTGCCGTTACGCTACTTAAGCTGTCGTTAGCTAGTTAGTTAAGCAAGCTGTGCAGATAGTGGTTCTTTTAGCTCAGCTGACTGCCTGGACTGGAAGCTTGAAGCCCTGATTGAGTGTTGGTGTTTACACCTCTATCAAAGGAGCTCTTCATTTAATGTTATAATATCATACTAATACACTCATTTATACTAGGCTAAGTAACGTTACACTAATGAACTAACTTTTTTCCCAACGAGTATGTGCTCCTAAAGGTTTTCATTTATACTCATATAATTGTACTCGTATGCTCCTTGGGAAAAAAGTTAGTTCATTAGTGTAACGTTACTTAGCCTAGTATAAATGAGTGTATTAGTATGATATTATAACATTAAATTAAAAGTATAATGTTCATTTAATAGTATAATGTTATTTCTAGCTAAACAAAACAGCAATTTAATTTTTGTGGGTTGTTTTCATTCATTAAATCCTTGTGCAAGTAACATTGTCTACATTGTGGTTTGCCGCTAATTTGTTAATGCTAAGTACTAACTTGTCAATAATCAGTCAACTATTCAGGTATAACAATGAGTTCTACATTTCAAGATTACAATTGGTTGTAGTCTTTACTCGCACAATGTGCTCTTAAATCATTTACAAGTAAGCAAGTATCTTTTTATTGGCATATGTGAGTAAAATACTCGCTCTGTAGAGCCCTGTAAAAATCTGTCCATCAACAAATTAATCAACTTTCCTTCACAACTGAGAAATCACTTTCTGCGAGACATATTGCACAACCTCCAAAAACTTGAAGAGTAGTCCTGAGCAGAGAAGTCAAGTCTATGCTTGACCTATCCCCACACTTTGTTTTAGTGTTATGAGCAGAGAGGTCAAATAACTTAGACAGACTGAGTGGGTGGATGGGCACGCTCCTGTACTTCATGGATATGCTGTGCCTGTAGCAGATCATGAGCAGATTGTATAAGGGCATCTAAGACAAAACCTAATATTGCCTAGTATGCCAGAGCAGGCCGAAGCATGAGCATTTTGCTCACAGGGATTACTTTTACATATACATTTATCTGACGCTTTTATCCAAAGCGACTTACAATTGCTATTTATGTCAGAGGTCGCACGCCTCTGGAGCAACTAGGGGTTAAGTGTCTTGCTCAGGGACACATTGGTGGGTCACAGTGGGGAGTTGAACTCGGGTCTCTCACGCCAAAGCCATGCGTCTTATCCACTGCACCATCACCACCATTTACCTCATTATTTAAATCTTTGGCCATGTTTAATATGAATATCTGACACTGTAACATACAGTATGACAGTAGATAATAAGCAAAACAGGTCCCCTGTAATGCATGAAACAGATGTTTTGATGGTGCTGAAATGTTAATTACATTCCCTTATGGAATATCTTGCATCACATGTTGTCTTTGGAAAGTAGTAGTCTACTAAGAGTAACGCAGTAATGCAGAGTAGGCAGGTTAATATTGCAAAGACAGTATGTTCTTATCCACCCCCACAGAGTCATCAGAGGCCAGGGTCAGTCATGGAGCAACACCACTGGACCTGATAAGATGAGTGGACTGATTGAGTTCAAGGAGCTTGAACACAGGACTTTGTGTTAAAAGACAGTCTATCTTGTTACTACACACAATAATAAAGACACACAGCTGAGATCCCTGCATATGAGAAATAAGCAGTGGAATATCAAGGTCTTTGTAAAAACCATTCATTAAGACTCAGCATATTCCTTCTTCTCACTTTCACACATAGCCCAACTCCATATCGCTGTGGACTGGTGCCCTGTCTGAGCCATGCTATGCCACATCATTATCCAGACCACCTGCTAGTGTGGCGACAGATGGGAGAGGCTTACCTTGTGCACCCCCGACTGACAGCTTGAGTCATGCAAGCAGACGTTTGTCAATGACAACCACAACAAACGCTGCATGACACTTGTACATTCAAACACTTCCCATATGTGGCCCTCTAATGTGTAAGTTAGTTCATAGAGACGTTATACTGAGAAATAAATGACAGACTGTAGACTACCTACACAGTGCAGAGTTCAACTAAATCTAGGGCTGAGCTGAATGCTTTATTATTATTATTATTATGTATGCATTAACCCCAAAAAATAGCCCATGAAAAAAGAAATAGCAATCCAACACTATTAACACATTAAAGGGCAAGAGGATTCCTCCACCCCGATGCTCACCCAATGTAACTTCAAATATTTGCAGGTAATTCTAACTGAATTATTCTAATATTTCCATCCTCCTCAGCTGCACCATGTGTTAGCATGATAATGTGCTAAGCTAAAATGTTGAACATGGTAAACATTACATCTGCTGAACATCAGCATATTAGCTATGTCACTGTGGGAATGTTAGCATTTAGCCCAAGGCACTGCTGTACCTTAGTACAGTATAGACTGTATAAAAGAAGTGGACGTAGTCATCGTGATGTCACCCGTTGGCTTGTGGACTGCCGTTTTGAAGCCTCCAGTTTTCGCCGATTGGGCGCCGCCATGTTGAGTTTTTGCAACCAGGAAGTGCCCGGAAGTGATCATATTTGGACGAGATGGTGGAGCTAACGGCCGTGTGTAGCGCTAGTTAGCTTGCTTAGCTAGGTGCATCTGTAATTAATTAACATTTTAGTAGTAGTCATTTTAACAGGGCTGATAACTTTGTCTAGCGAACACCAGTCTTAAAACTAAATGTACTCACCAGAGAAAGTGAACACCCAACTCCCAAAGCTTTTTCAACGGCGGTGGTAAAATTTACACACTGCCGTGTCTAAGAGTCATTCTTGCCTGATTGACAGGTAGCCATGGTAATGACTTGTCAATCACAGATAATCCTGCCCTGAAGCATACTCAGCTTTATGGTCTATTTTCCTCTAAATGGGACCATAATTTACTAAATGAACATAATGTTGTATTGACGAAGACTTGAAACTAGTGATTGGGAGCATAAACTCATTATGAAAGTGTTTACTGGGGGTAATAAATCAGCTGAGAAGTAGGGTCATTATACCATTCTTTCTAATGGAACCGGACTTCTTTTTGCAACCAGAGGAGTCGTCCCGTGTTGGCCGTTCAATAGAATGCAGGTTAATGGGACTGCCGCATTGGATTCACGTCTCAGACCGTAAGTTTCCCGCTTGGTACAGCCTCACAGAGCCACTAGCATGGCTGGAATCTTGTTGAATAAGTCTAGTGTGAGTGAATAGACAGCAACTTCCATTATGGTAAAAATGCCAGTGTTAATACCTAACTAAACTAAATCATGCACACATTATTAATGAAAATAAGTTATGGATTTCAGCTTGTAAGTAAACCACATTTCAAAAGCTCAGATTGTGTAGGTCAGTGGTTCTCAACCTTTTTAGGGCCAGCGCCCCCCTATCTATTATCCAGGTCCATTACCGCCCCCCATCAAAAAAGATGTTTGCTATTTGCCCTGAATATTGTTGATTTTTTTTATTGTTACTATTGTTATTAAAAAAATGGAAAATGTAACAAAAAAGCTATGTGAAAAGTAATTATATTTAACTAATAAGTGAATATTCCTCCCAGAAACTGTGTGTGAAACCAGATAATGTTTTCTTGGATGGGGCACTTAATAAGTGGGGGGGATTTTGAGCATTAAACACTTAATTTCCTGCATTCTGGTGAAAGTTTCTCCTCCAATTTCTGCCTTTTCTGCACCAATTTATGGTGGAAATGTCTAAAAATTCAGGTGGAAAGTTACAATTTATATAATATAATTATAATAGAATATAATCTAGTGAGGCTCTCAGACATTCTTATTGCTTTTAAATATTTTTCTCCTGTAGATCAACTTATTTAATATGCTGAGTCAACACACATGATTAAGTCTTACCACCTCTTTTGTGGGGAAGTAACCTATTTAAATGTGTTTGTGGCCTCTTTTCATCTCAGTAATAAATTAATCCGTTTTATTCAGTTATTGACTGGACTTTATTAGCTCATCTGTTAATAACTTATCATAACTCAGTGATTCCCACAGAATGACAGTGTAACTGTGACGCAGCTGTACAGCATGCTAGCCTCGAAAACCCAGCTGTATTCTAACATGAACTTAGCTCTCCTTATTAGCTAGGCTCCTTACATGCTTGCTAATAACTTTTAATAGCTGGGTCTCCGACATTGACAGCATTGTGTTGGACAGATTTGTCCAGCTGTGTTAACGAGGGAGAGAGAGCGAGAGATCGAGGGATGGATGAGAGAGACGAGCGAGAGGATGTCCTGTGCGAATACGCGCTGCCTACAGCTCAAATACGATTTCAAATAGGCCTAGTAAAAAAATCAAAATTCAATATGTGGCGGTCAGCGTTGATATTGTGGCAGGCCGCCACAAATAAATGAACGTATGGGAAACACTGTAACTTATCTGCTCATGTTCAAACCTTTCTGCACATTCAGAATCTCTCCCACATATCTGAGTTCTCTGACATGTAAAGAAAAAAAGTTGTAATGGGAGACTAACGTCATTAGCCTAAGAGAATTCATAATATTTTACTACATGCCTTATACTGCATTATATTACTGATTCGCTGGAAGTATCCCCTCACCATCTAACAGAACTGGATGAGACGAGGAGGTGCTCATGCCGGGGGAAAATAAACTAACCGACACCTGTGATCACACAGAAAGCTCACGAATAATTCCACACACGTTAACTTCAGCACCTCTGATAAAGTGCCATTTACAATCCCCAACAGAGCAAGACAGGGCTTCAGTTTTTAATGTTACATTTTTATAGCCTACTGAAACTACAGCATATGTCCGCTTGTCTGCGACTCACAGCGCGAGGTGGGTCCACGTCACTCGCTGGTGTCGCAGCGAAGTTGCTTTCAGGGTGAGTCCAACAGCGGAATATACCTCTTGTAAATGTGTAACCACTGCGATAACAAGACGTTCACGGTGTATTCCTCAGAGAAATAAACACTTTTCCACCAAGAAAGAGAACCTCAATTTTCCAGAGTTTACACAGTAAACGCCATGTGGGTAAAATTTTAGAGATGATACTCTAACTTCCCGTTCCCGTGAAGGCAATACGAAGCTGACGGAGAAAAAATACACAGTCTCGTCCAGTCGCAGTGGACTAAACTGGCAGGTTTTAATGTTGCAGACCACAGTTTTTTGCAAGTAGTTTAAAGTTTAAACTCGTATTGTTGTGAATCTTAAGTGTAAACTCGCCTTAGAATTTCCAACCAACAAACGCCCCCCAAAAGCAGCTCAGCGCCCCCCCTTCCAAAATATTCCTTCAAGACGCTACTAAAGCTGCCGCACCTCTGACAGAAAATTACTTTCTGCAGCTCTGAAAAAAAGCTTACAACATATTTGGTATTATTGTTAATGCAGAACAGATGCAGAATCAGGTACTTTTTGTACCTGAGTGCAGATATGATCCCTTGGCTAACAAGGTCTGTATGTAGACGAGACAGCTCTACAAAATACCCTGCTTAGGGACTTAAGCCGAAGATTTATGTGTTGGTGAGTTTGCATCTGTGTATTTCTCTGTTTAAACTCTCCTCTCTGCAGCCCTGATCAAGCCATATTGTGCTGCCTGGACTCTGGGTTGTTAAAGCTTTTTGCACTTCCTCACTGCACTGCTTGGTTATTACTCGTCTCCTGCTGCTACATTTCTGCTTCTGTTTCTACAATTCAAGTTTTAAATATTTCTTATTACTCCCCGCAGTCTCCAAGGGCATAACAAGTAAAAATACAGACGCATGCATACACACCGCTGCCACTGTGGCCATATCCCTCCCTCTCACAACTGTTTCTCGCTGTGTCTTTCACTCACAGAGTTTCACCAAGAGGAAAGCATCATTTCTGATTTGCTAAACATCATTCACTTCCCTCTTGCCATGGGGAGAACTGTTTTTGCCTGATGCTCCATATTAATGTGTGATAAATGTGTTGTATGCAACGCTGCATGCATACAGTTTGAGCGTATGTATGTACCAGCATCTCAGGGGTAATTAGTAATGGATAAAAGTTAGACATTCAATTTTTAAATATTTGATGATGTTCTATCATTGATGTCTTGTTTTTGTTGATGCTTCCTCATAGCAGGGCGAGTAGGACGGAGATGGCTTCAAAGACTTTGGAATTATTTTGTTATTTTCTCTGTCTGTGACTTTGTCTCTCTGAAAAAAAAATCTCCCTTAGTGCCCTTTTTATTACACTGTCAGTAGAGCTGAACAATATTGGCAGTCAGCACTTTTTTAATGAACATTGTGAAACATATAGACCTGGCTCTATCTGTGTAATTACTTCCATATAGAATTTATTTAAGCACCAACACAAACCCATCTGACCCCATTCAAAAACATTTTGGTTTTTTTTCTTATTATTCCTTCCTTTCCTTCCAACATAATTATGCAAAGGAATGCAGTTTACTGAGTAGATTGATTAAGATTCTGCTAGAATGGTTCATTCATTTACAATTGTATACCCACCTTTATACATCATTTTTTTAATACACCTTCCGTTGAACAGCCATTTCTGTCAGCGAGAATGTCTCACTCACAGTCAAAATAGTTCCAACAACGTTAAACCTGTGGCAACATACAAACTGCAAAGCAACCATTGCTGCCAGTAAATAAAATCTTATATTAATGCTGACTTACTTGATTTAGCTAATTTCAAAGGAACTATGCTCTTTTTGTTTGTATCTGATTTATTTGTTAACAAATTGTCGCGAATAAAACTTTGGATATGTCAGTAATGTGGCTTCAAGTCTATCAGTGGGGGTAACTATTTTGGAAACACTTCCAGTGTTTTCCGTCAAGGGAGTTTGGTGGGTTTCAAAAACAAAAATACTTGAACCCCAGGAGGTTTGTATGAGAAACCGACCTAATGATCATGCAGTGTCCTACAATTTCCTTTCCTGTTGATGTACAACGGCTCTCTAGTGTGAACTTGCTTATTTTTAGATGTTTTATAAATCAAAAGGGCCTTAAGGTAAATGTGGAATAGATGATTGCCTACAATTTATTTTTTATAACGTTACTAGTGAACATACTGTTTAAAAAAAGTAATAAAACATAAATCTAACCTGCCTTGCTTAGAGTACACATTATTTATTATCAAACTTACAGGGTTGACTATCCGTCTTAGACAGACTATCTTTATTCTATACTTTATCCTTATCTATTGGTGAAAATGCGGGCGCCCCTATGGGGCGCAATTACAGCTTTTACCACAATATCATGTATGTTGCCATGTACATATTTAAGATGCCATTTAGCAGGTTCTTGTTTAAAATGAATTATCCAGAAACATTAAAAAGTCGGCTGGAGATAATGCTTTCAACTCATTTAGCTAACGTGTAGCTACAGTATTCTAGCGACAGAAGCCTCCTTTGGTCTACCTCTATGTAAAATCAACGTTTTGATTGGCAAATGTCCGAACGTCATAACTGTAATTTACATATGTTGCCTAGCGAACATTCAGTTGGCAGTTAGCTTGATTGCAACACTGTTTTAAAACACATTTTAAACGTTGGATATGATTTTCTTTTGCTTTTACCAACAACTTGCAGTAACGCGTCACTACCAGTCATTGGTAAAACATGTGTGACACATTCATGTTGTTGTCATTCACAGCGCGGTGAGATGGCCTAGATGCTCAGGTGGTAGCCTATTAGTGTTAAGGTTGTGTATGGTATTGGCTCTTGCAGAGGAAACAAAGTTCCTGTTTATAGTATGAATGCCACCGTCTCGCTACCAGCCTTTATCAGTCGAGTGGTCCGGACATACTTTACTGTATTGCCATTACTCTGTCCAGCACACGCGCTAAAATTAAGTGCGGAGAAGAAAAAAAAAAGAGGTCTGGCTATAAATTACCAGCTACGAGACTGAGAAACCAGTGCTCCCCCAACTACAGTTTTAGGGCCAAACATCTGGAAAAGGTAACACAGTTTCCATTGGCTATCGAATAGAATTTTGCCTGAAATGCCCATCCATGCTAATTACCTCAGCTGTTGATTTGTTTGTCTGATGTGTTTTAGTTGAAATTCCAAGTATCTTATCCATGCACTGATTATATGATTACTAAATCTAACAAGATCATTAATTGCTCTGAAACATTTTAATGAAGGTTCAAATTGAAAAGCATCCATTGCTGAAGTTCTCCAGGGTCTCCTCTCTCCATCAGCGCTAGAGACAATTCAGGCAGCAGAAATATTTCATTATTTTTTCTCATATAAATTAATTTGTTTTCAATTACGATGTTCAGTGAACAAAGTTGGTCAGAGATGGAAATGTCCACAGATGGAAATAGATATTTTATCAGAGGGAGATATTGAGGCAGTCACAATGTTACTGCTGCAGTTGTTTCTGTGTATTTCAAACCAGACCCAAATCTAGCCTAATTATCGTGTATGGGGAAAAATATTACCAGTTACTCAATAAAGTTCAGAACTGAAATGATTAAAGTCTAAAGTGTCCTTTTTGCTGTTTTCTGTTTTTTAATTTGCTACTCCTTCTCCTTATTTATGTTTTCTCCCTTGACTTTGCTGAATGTCATAGGAACACATTGGCTTGAAGTATTTTTTTATAGTAACTCATGCATTCATTCAGGTATTGTCTTTTCGTCTTACCTCTTGTCTTTGTTTCCATGTGCCTCACTTTCACACTTCCCTTTCTTCCCTCTCACTGTTCCTCCTTCCTTCATAACACTACTTGGACTATCCGTCCATAATAAGCATTATCATCACAGCTACCATGCCGGTAATGACCTCAACAACAGATGAATGGTAAATCAATAAGCACTGACCTTGCACCATAGTTGGGCTGGGCCTCTCTCACTCATGGAACAATAACTTCATTATAGAGGGAGACAACCAAAGTAATTGAGGTGTTATTTTATAAAATTATACCCATAAAAAGATGTGGATTTCTGTGTTGTGGTAGTGGTGAGGTCTAGTCAGGTTTGAGGTTCGATTGATCTTTAAGACTGGGGTTCAAGCTCAGTTAATAGAAATTATTTGCCGTGCTGAAGTGTCGTTGAGCAATCCTAGGGTCTCCAGATGGTGTCCTTTTAGTCTTATAAGTTTGCACTCCTCAGTATATTTACGATTTTTGTAGTCCACAAAGTTAGTAGGTCCCTTTTGGGCCTCAGTCATCACAGAGTCACCACTTAAAAACGGTAGAGGGATCATGAACGGATCAATCAATTTCTTCAACAAGAACCATTGAGATCCACTTGAGCAAGCCACTCCAGCTGTCCCACTAGAGCTGCCATCTGGCTGGAGCCTATGAGAGGCAGAGAGCTGAGAGAGGAACAGGTTTGCTCATTTTGGTTTTGCCTGAGTAAGTTGTTGTGAACTCAACCAGACTCACTCCAAAGAAGGGAAAGAAAGTCAGATGGTGTCGAAAGAGGGAGGGAAGTTTTCCTCCCTGAGAGTTGACCTTTTCACATGCAAAAACCAGAGACATCGCCTGGTGTTTGGTAGGGACCGGCAGAGACTCAATCAGACAATGCATCGCTTAAGGATTGTGTATTCAAAGAGCCTTAGTGAACCGCCCTAGTCATAAAGGTGTCACTAGAGACATTCAACAGGACAGCAAAAGGGGCTATCTGACCCCTTTCTCCCTCCCGCAGGTCACCTCCGGCCTCAACCTGACTCTTTTCTTTCCACAGAACGGCTGAGCCATAAACCACCATTTCCTTCTCTCTTAGCCATGTGCCAATGTGATAAGCAAGAGAAGAGACCATAACAACCCCTGTTTTCTCAAACCAACAAAGGTTCCATTATAACTGTGTTTGTTGTTTAAATAATAACCTTGCTAAGTGAGCAGTGGCGTTTGCCTCTGAGTTTAGTAAGTAATGACCCCGTTGTTATCTTTTTAGTGATGTTTGAAAACTAGCAGACCCATAAGAAAGTAACGTTGAAGAATTCCCTAACCTCTTTCTGTTTTGTCTTAATTCGTCCCTGTTATTCCCTAGTAATCACTGTCTGTTTAGTATTAACTAATGCATTAGTTAAATGTTTCATATACATTTTCCTACTAAAACATCCATTGATACGCCTGTGTGTGTATCACCAGCCTCTCAGTTACAGTGGTAAATCTCACAGTGGAATGTCGACTGTTTTCTCATGTGACCCGAGCGCCACCAAGGGGACAGGAAAGGTATAACACGCAAGTGTTTAAAACTCGGCTTACACTGACAATGATCGCTAAGTATCTATCACCATTCAATTGTATAAACGAAATTTTGCTGCCACGCTTACATCTAAATTGTCTCTTGACTTAAAACCGGTAACCATCAAGTTTATACTGAGGACATGTAGTTAAGCTTTGTTACGTTTTATATAACCATTATAACCTTTTTCCCTAGTGTTTAGCCTTGTTTTACTTGTCTTTATCCAAATGTTTAGAACTGAGTATTTTTCAAATGTCGATATTGTGGAGAGAGAGATTAAAGGAAAATACGCGCAACTTCTATTATTATTATTATTTCTTTATCCCAAAATAAAGTTAACACCTTTGGGGTGACTTACCCTGAGATACCCACTCCCAAATTGACGTCACCACGTCCTAACAGAGGCAGATAAAAGGCCTTGTTGTCTTTTGTCTCGCGCTTCTTCTAAAAAAAAACTCTCTTGAAACTAAACGTATACGCTCTCGTTAACTTCCTTTACTTTTGAAACTTCCGATCTTTTTTTCCGTTTCGTACTTAAATTTTCTGAGCTGAGCTGAGAAAGCTATGACCTTCAATCCCCAATTTTCTTACCGGGAGATTTGATTTTGATTTTGTTTGGAGCTGTCGGGGGTAAAACTTTCCCCAGACCTGTTTAATCTCAGCAACATTAAATAGCCTATATTCCCGGGGTCTCGCGAACCTACGGAGAATGTGTGAGTTTATTTGATTTTGTTGTTGCAACCTCATCCGATCGTTTTGAACAACTTTGGACCAGAAACTCAAAAGCCGTTCATATATGGCCTTGAATGAATGTAACCACGGCTTTAACGTCAGAACCCGGAGTGGGTTCCGCTGAGCTATAGCGACACAGAACGAACTCAGATCAGAGTGAAAGCCTGGGGCGGACGGCCCGTTGCTGCAAGCGCTTCCCACAAAGGACTCCGGAACTAATCTACCGGTTTCGAACTCAACTCGAAACGCCACTGGGGTCGGGCCAGAACCAACTCCACAAGCCAACCGGCAGTCGAGCCTTGGTACGGGAACTGCGGCAAAGGTAGGGCAAAACAAACCACACTCTGTGACTCGTTGGTGTTCTCTATTTGGCTCCATCTACAGTTAATAAACCCCTAGATTAGTCAAACTAAATCTGCAACATAATTTCAGTCATTCGTTCCCTCATACTCGTAGAATTCTCTCCCTCTACAATATAGACTGAAATTCAATCGAGCCTAACATACCCTGTTCATTACCTCCTGGTTGTCATGTTGACTGTTGTCCCTGTAATATTACCACATTTACCCCACTGTTGTACTCTCTTTTGTTAGTTAATAAATTCACCTTGAGCACAGTGATGTGGTGTGTGTGTTATTAAGAATCTAGAGTCCCTATACTTAGAACTCACCCTCAGATTTGAGATTGACTGATTGACTAGAGTTTACGATTTCAGAATAACTGAACCATTAACAACTAATGAATCACCAGAAATTCGTGTAATTCTCAGGCTTGGCCCTTGGGCGGACAAGCAAATCTTTAGGTGGTGCTCCTAGTTTCAAGGCATTAATTAATATTCCCGGAAATATTAATTTTCATAACTGTATTAAAATTATACGTAGCTTAGACCTGCTACAAAGTCAAGTTAATAACAGTCTACAGCCACGCATTGATGAGGCTGTACTCACAGTGGTGCTTTAGCTAAATGCTAATGTCCGCATGCAAACACACTCACAATGACAATGGTAACATGCTGATGTTAAGTAGGTACAACCATGTTCACAATATTGGGTTAGCATGTTAATATTAGCTAATAAGGCCAGGTGAGGTTGTAAGTCATAAGTTTCTGATTTGATGATGTTGCTGAAGCAAAATGTTAAGGGAATCACCAACTTTATTACAGTTCATCCTGAGAGGAACATCAATGTCTGAATCAATTTTTATGGCAATCCAACAATTGTCAAAATATTTCACAACGCCACAAATGGTGCCAACCTCATGGTGAAGTCAGGGTATCATCATTCATTCACAGGTCATTAGGATTCATCTTCTGGCAACCATCAATGTGTGCAAAATTGTGCGCCATTCAATCATGTAGATGTTGAGATATTTGACTGGGAAACCTGCTGGTGGAGCTAAATTAAAAGTCAGAGGATCAGCAAGGTCATTAAAGGGGCTATGTTGTTTTTCAATGAAATCCCTTATCACTAAATCATTTTTTGCTGCCTATTGAGTTAGTCTGTCATATTCTGCTCGCTCATGAGTTTGAGCACGCGCAAACATCTAGTGGCCGCACTGCTAGTGGCCGCTGAAAACGACAAATACCTCCTTTAAATTTAATCTTCTTAGACCAAAATGGGGGGACCATTTGGGGGACCATGCCACAAATGGCTAACAAGGATTACAGATGTGGGATTTAGAAAAGTAGAAAAGCTTTTGATAAAATCACATGATTTTCCTCAGCACTTATGTTTGTAAATGTTCAAATTATTTATTTAAGAGCGATTTAAAGTCTTTTCAAATATGTTAGTTTAAAAGCTGAGGTTCAAAGTTAATTCTTGACCTCGGAAACAGCCATTAAAGTTAATTTAGTTACTGATTTGGTGCTTTCATCATCATAATTTCTCATGACCTTCGGCAGGTTGAGTATAACATTTTTCAGTAAACACTGGGCACACTCGAATGCGGATGAAAAATATATGACATAATCAAAAGGTCCAGAACAGCTTCTAAATGGACCTTGCAATGAGGCTGTTTTCTCAACTGCTGTTTCCAAGGTCATGAATGACCCTCTAAACCCCAGCTATGCTGGGCACTTTCCCATCTTGTAGTCAATATGAATTTCCATCAGCGTAGCCGTATGACTGGTCAGTAACTTCTGGATGAGACATTTGGAAAGTGAACAAGGACATTTTTAAATAATGATTAAATATTATTATTTATTAATTATTATAACTGTCACAAGGGTCTAAACCCTGACTGACCCCTTGATTGTCTTTTTCTTTTGATGCCGATTAATCTGCCAGGGGAAAACAACACACACAAACACAAAAAAAGAGAAACAGATGAAGCCAACAGAGTGGCACAATTTTCCAATGATAACATAATGGGAACATTAGAACACCTGAGCCCAGATAATGAAGTGAACTAATAGAGATAATTGAATTTTGTATCACCATCAGTAACAATTTCACCTTCACTACCTTAATTTACCATCTGACTCATGGCCAGGGTATGAATTTAATGATTTGTCTGTCTTTCTCAGTTGCTTAATCTCACTCCCTCCCTCTGGTATCCTTCCCTGCCCCCCTTGTCCTTTATCTCTGTCTTTTTTTGTAATCAATAACACCTCTCACCCCCCTTATAGCCATTTTATATATTTCTCACCTTTTCTTTCTCTTACACGCTCAAAGAGGTCCTTAAGTAGACATGCACACACATACTAATAAAGACAACTTTGTAGGTAGAAACACACACTTCCACACAAGACTTTTAACAGTAAGTGGTGGATGTAGCCATTCCATGTCTGAATGAATTGTGAGGCTCTGCCTTTTATGTGTGTGTGTGTGTGTGTGTGTGTGTGTGTGTGTGTGTGTGTGTGCACTAGCTCAACTTGCCACAACTGTATTCGCCTTTTTTGTTCTCCATTGGGGAAAAGTTGTATCTGGTACCTGGTACTTTTTTTCGTATCACTTCCGCTGAGGTTCCAAGCAAGCTGAGGTGATACCAAAAGGTGATGTGAAAACACTGCAGACTACTGATTGGTGTATAGAGAATCACTGCATCATCATTGCACACACCAGACAGGGGCCAGTCTTTTATATTTTACAATTTTCGCATTCACCATTTTAATGTTTTATTGACTTTTAAGAATGCTATTACAGTGCAATATTACGCAATAATGTCTGTTGCAATATCACAAAGGTGTGTTTATCTTGAAACTATTATAAAGCAAGTGTCAAGCGCTATTAAGAGCTGACGCTGTGCACTGACAGTGTGAGCTAAAAATGGATGGAAAAATGTTTATATGTAAAGAGAGTACCTGCTAGAGCACTTTCAGAAATTGAAACATTTGCAATTTTAACGTTAAACAAGGATTATTTTGTGCACAGAAAGCAACAGTTACATTTAAATTACCAGCAAAAACTTTCTTATTACCCAGAATTTCTAAATTTCTGAATAGAATAGCATTTGTTATGCTACACAAATGCATATAAAGTAAGTCAATGTAATTTTGTTCCTTCTATTTCCATTATACCATCAAAACGTTCTGTAATCTCCACTGTTTAAAAAAAAACTTTAACCTGTATGATTAAAAATTGTAGGGCATGTGGGAAATGTTTTTTGTTAAAAACCACTAAAAACAGAAATGTTAAATAAAGAATGACATTAAATTGCTTTAAAAAAATCAGTATCCTTGTCAACACAGAGTTAATCTGTGTAATCACTCTCATTACATTACTCAACATACTGTTGAATAACATTATGTTCCAGGGATGGTTTTTTAGTCGCTACAAATATGATTTTAATTGATTTTAGTTTGTTTTACTTCTGTAACAGAACCCAGAAATATCATTTTGACATTGTTAAGTGCAAGTGCACACCTTGAATCAACTACTTAATGGTCCTAAGTTGCTTGTTTTCCAAAACAGAACATAGAAGAGAGCTGGAACAGGAAGAGACACTTAAACCATGCAGCTTGCTAAAATGCTTTATCAGTGTTTGATGTTGGAAAACAATGTCTTCTCATTTATTGAACTCATCACCTAAACTAAGGCACAAAGACAGAGACATACATATAAAATCTAGAGGGCAAGACAAAAGTGGGAGATAGAGATAAAAGTGCTGGATGGCTGAGCTTGAGAAAGGAGATGAGAAGAGGACGATGAGTGGACCAGGATGTGAGAACAGAGAGGAGTAGATTGACAGAGGCAGTGAGATAGAGGTGATTGACAAGGGAAGAGACAGGTAGAGTGGGAGAAAAGATGAGAAAGTGGAGCTGTGGGAGACACTCAAAGACAGAAGAAGGAATTTAGGTTTGTACAAATCCACACAAGTCAGTAAGAACTCCTTATCAAGGCCTCTTTGAAGTTTAATGGGTGAAACATCATTAAAAAGACATCGTTGGGGGCTTAGATATGTGCCTAATGCTGTCCAACTTTCTGTAGTTAGGCGAGTTTTCCTGAAAACCCTCATTAGTGAGAGTTGCAGGGTTTCCATCAGGACATTGTTTAGTGGAGGCAGTAAAGGTACCCCACCACTCCAGACTCTCGTTCAAAAAAAGGAATTAAAAACAAAGAACTTCTCCCAGATGTTGATTACTTTACTCTCTGCTCACATAATAAGCACACAACCTTTCCTGTGTGAAACATTGCCCACCTCTTCGATTCCAAGTCTTTAAGGTTTCGTTCTTGAAAGTCTATTAATTTCTTGCTGGGGCAAACCGCCTCCACCATAATGAAAACCTTGAAATGCAAATGTGGCACTACCACTCAATGCCACACTTTGACAGATTTTTAAACACACACTTTGAGACTCTTTGAAGACAAGGTTGAAACAGGTCAAGATCCGATATAATGGGGTTATTCAGTTCAATTCAATTCATTTATTTATATAGCGCCAAATCACAACAACAGTTATCTCATAGCGCCTTTCATAAAAGAGCAGGTCTAGACTGTACACTGTGATATTACAGAAACCCAACAATTCCCACTAAGAGCAAGCACTAGGCGACAGAGGAAAGGAAAAACATCCTTTTAAGATGCAGAAACCTAGAGCGGAACCATGGCTCAGGGTGGGCGGCCATCTGCCTCGACCAGTTGGGGGTGAGGGGAGAGAGAGAGAGAGAAAGGGCAAGAGAGAGAGAGAGACAGCCATAAAGGGGGAGGGGGGGGGCAGCCTACACAATATACAAACATAGATACAGACAGTAAAGGTAATGTTGACTGTACAAGTACAAGTACAAGACTACGGGAAAAGGAAGAAGTCAAGTTGGTAACATGCATTAATGGGATGAGGTTGCATAAAGAGGAGGAGAGAGGAGAGAGGAGCTCAGTGCATAATGGGAATTCCCCTGGCAATCTAGGCCTATAGCAGCATAACTAAGGGATGGTTAAGGACTCACCTGAGCCAGCCCTAACTATAAGCATTATTAAAAGAGGAAAGTCTTAAGGTTACTCTTAAATGTGGAGATGGTGTCTTCCTCCTGAACCCAAACTGGAACCTGGTTCCACAGGAGAGGAGCTTGATAGCTGAACGCATGTGAACGTTATGTGCTATAGTATTCTGTAGCATCCCCGGTCCTAATCTGGCCAGAGACGTTTCACATTTCATGTCATATTTCCTGTAACTTTTACAGTCATCTGGGAAAATTGTATTATTCTAGCATTTGGATTCTACTCAAAATACACAGTTGGGACCCTAACCTAGCATAAGAGATCTGCCCTGGTTAGCTAATTACTTCAGTGACCTTGCCACTGCAGTGAAATACAACAATTAGGTTTTCTTACAGTAGAACATCTGATGCTCACACACACAGGGCCTAAAATGCAGCACATATTCAGTAGCTACACCTTCTCCCACACACATGTATGGTCTTTCTGCTCTCCTCTCAATGTTATTTCCCCTCTGCTCTCCCTTTATCGACGACCTCAGCTGTCACATTATCACAGAAATGGAGGAGTAATTGCGTGTGTGTGTGTGAAATGGTTCTTTGTCATTATATGTCTAAGGGGGCACTTTAACTTTTCAGCCACTTTAGGCTGGTATCCAGCTGACAATTTTAGTCTTTTATCCCAACACCCAACTTCTTAAAATGACCTATGTTTATATTTAGTGGAAATAATGTGATGTTCTCATTGTACAGCGAAAAGTCAAGTAGTTACTGTAAGGTGTGGTGGATGAATGTGCTTACAAAGAGAGACCAGGTTTTGCACTTGGTCTCCTTCCAACATTTGGCATTGTTCTTTAGCCACGCTAGGGAATGCCAGGGATGCCAATGTCAGTCAGTCGGTCCACCACTTTGGTCCAGACTGAAATAACTACCAGATAGACATTCAAGGTCACTAGAGGATGAACCTTATTGACTTTGGCGATCCTCTGGTTTTTCCATGTAGCTCCACCATGAGACAGACATTCAGAGGGAAATACCTTGACAACTACTGGACCAATTACCATGAAATCTGCTACAAATAGTAGATGCTGCATTTTAATGAGGATGCATTTGAATGACTTTGGAGATCCTCTGACTTTTTCTATGACAATGTTTTCACTTATTCAATAAAATATTTAACATCTCCTTGATGGATTGGCATATGCCATCATAAAGTTGACATTCCTGTTTTTGTTGAAATATATAGATTATTATTGTATTGATTGCTGAGAAATTTGGTACAGATATCCTTCGTCCTCAAAGGAAGTATATTAATAACTTTGATCTAGTGACTTTTCATTTAATGCTATCAGACATTTACATTTACTCATTTGGCAGATGCTTTTATCTGAGGGACTTACAGTTGAGGAACAACATAGAAACATCAATAAAGCATCAATACAGTAAGAGATCTACAAGTGACAATAGATACTAGTAAGAGCACCAATAAATACTTGTAAGAGTTATTAGCACGTACAGCATCAATGGGATAAATACCCAGGGAAAGAAGTAAGAGTTAAGGAATAGTGAAATCAATCCAAGAGAATGGTAAGTAGATAGAAGAAGAAGAGCACAGGAAGTGCATGTTAGAGGTTAGGTTTTAAAGGTGTTATAAGAGGAACTGTTCTGGGAGAGAAGTTTTCAAGACCTTCTTAAAGTTAGAGAGGGACGCCCCTGCTCTGATGGCATGTGGTAGCTCATTCCACCATCGTGGTGTCACAGATGAGAATGGCCAGGGCTGAGATTACTTTGTGTGTAGGGATGACAGAGCCAGACAGCATTTGTTGGAGCAGCGCAGTGGCTGAGAAGGAACGTAAGCCTGTATTATGGAGTTTAGGTAGATGGGTGCAGACCCAATGGTCACAAGCATTAGTGATTAGAATTTGATGGCCATGGGTAGCCACTGGAGGTTGCTGAGTAATGGAGTGACATGAGTCCTTTTGGGTTAATCGAAAACCAGATGCACTTCTGCATTCTGAACCATTTGTAGGAGTTTCACCGCACCTGTATAACACACTAGGAGTTCTTGGCCTGAACCAGAGGCTGGGTGGCATATTAGTAAAGCCTAGTTCACACTACAGGATTTTTAGCCCAATTTGCCAGTCGGAGAGCTCAGCAACCGTCAGGCTGTGATCGGGGGTAAATCAGCGGTCGATCTGTGGTTGCCAGTCATTATGTTTGAATTCTACAATGACGCATCAAAACGGCTCCCCAACACATTTCTGACACGTCGCCGACGTCTGCCAGATATCTAGCATGCCAAATATCTGGAAGAGTCGGCCGACTCGACATCCACATCCAGCCAATGAGAGCAGGCAGCTGGAGTAGCAGGCAGCTACTTTTCACCGCAATGAAACCGCATCTCTCTATGTAGCACAGACAATGCCTGCTACCTGTATGTGGTAATCCATTTTTTCACCCATATTATGTCTTTATAATTGCTATCTTTATAATAACAACAGCTCAACAGCTGTTTTGCGTGTAGGTTCATGTCATTTCCCGTTTCACATTTCACGAGCGTTTCCTTGACAAAATGTGGTTTGGAGACCAGCTGTCGTGTGACACATCCGCTGTTAGCTTGCGTAGTGTGTGACCCCCTGTCACCGATCAGGGACGTAGTGTGGACGCCACAGCGATTTCAAGACTTCCGTCACAAAACGGCAAGTTGTGTAGTGTGAACAGACCGACCATCGGCAGACGCTGAAAGTCGTGTAGTCTGCACGAGCCTTAAGGTAGGTCCTGACTTTTCCTACATTGTATAGAGCAAAGCAGCTTGACCGAGAGACAACAGCAACATGGTTTGAAAATGACAGTTGGTCATAAATCATGATTCCTAAGTTTAGAGAGGTCTGTGATCAGCGCTGAGATGGTGGGGTCATCAGGTCTAAAATTCAGTTTCTCCAATACTTAGGTTTATGACCAAATACATGCAAAACTGATGACATTCACATTAGCCTGATGTGTACTTTGTGTATAGTGCTAATTAGAAAATGTTAGCATGCTAACATGCTAAACTAAAGCAAAACAAGTATAGCCTCAAAGAGCTGCTAGTGGGGCTGTAGACTCCAAAGGTGTGTGCCAAATCATACTACATATTATTTTTAAGCAAGTTTTTAGTATATAGTATGTTCACACTGGAAAAGTGACAAAATGCAGTATACTCAGAATGCATACTAAATACGGTTGATTTTTGAGTATGCTGTTGAATGCAATTCCACCACAATGCAATGCACGGAATGCATGTAGTAAATGGAAGAACTGCTCAACGCTGGGACATAATTAAAATAAATTATGGGTGGTGGTGAAAGATCTCCAGATATATCAAAACAAGGAACAATTATAATTAATTTGAAAAAGACATTTTACCTGGCAGTGACGTTTCATAGTGATCTGATGTTTCATGTATTGTCTCACTTCCTGTTAGTATAATGTGGTTAAATGTGTGGATCTTTTGTGTACTAACTGCTTAAGCAGTATACTATAACCATTAATATGCTGCTATGGTGCTAATTAGGACATAAAGTGCTTGAGGCTAAGAACTCTCCAGGCTGTGTGCTTAATTAAAAGGTGCTTACCAATGTGAATCTAAAACTTGTATTTTTTTTAATATAAGCATTTATAATGGTACTACAAAAAACTTCAAATAAGATGGAGATTTATGCACTGGTGTTATTTTTTGCCATGTTCAGTCTGCTCTTATTGCTGTTCTCTTTTCCCCTGGATTTTTAAAATATTTTATTGATTGAGGACACTCAGATCATGTCATCAGTGTTGTTTTTAAATTCTAAACAGACAAATTAAACAAGGTAGTTTTTCAGGGATGATTTTGATATTCTTTAATAAGTTAATATTTTTAAATGTGTCTATGTTTAGGCAAAAGAAAAGTTAAAATAAAAATGTATTTCTTACAGTGTAGAGAATTTTCAAATTTAGTTTTTTTGGTGTCTTGTGAAACATAAAATTCAGCTGTTAGAGATTTTTCACGCATTATAAATAGCGGTCATTGATTAAAGCAACTGAGTAAAATGTGCACCTCTAGGTTTGATATCGATTTGGTTACTTTTTGGCAAACATTTTGATCACCAAACTAGTTAAGCATATACAAATAAATAAAATGTCATATTCCTTCATACACTGAATACACTGATTTATTGTTACAGTTTTAGTGTCACATATTGCAAACAATAATTACTGGCCATTTGCCAACAAAATAAAACTTCTGTCTGGATCTCTGGTGTGCAGAGTGGAGATGAGTTTTACATGTCCACTAATTTAGTTGCTTTGATTGCCCGCTCACTGCTGGCAGTGCTTCATGGTTGCAAACAGACTCCTCCTGGAATGGGTCCTTCACAGTGACACACTGGGAAAAGGATCTCGCCTGGCTTTTCCTTGCCTGCATAGTCCAATCTGTTCCCAGATTCCCTTCTCCTGATGGCCAGTATTGTGGCTTTGTGGAGGTAGATGAGTCTCTTCTCCAACTGTATTGGCAGCTGCTTACAGTCACGATATTGTATGTGGAGTACCATAATCTGCACAGATGCACAGTCCAGACTGTTTGAATTCACTCTAGTCTCTGTGTAAGCTGTCAATGCTGTATTGCTCCTGAAGAAAACCTGCAAAAACCTGAAAGGCACTACAAAACACTTATTTGTGATAATTATTTACATATGTCAAATTAAGCATTTTGATTTGATTTGTCTGCATGATCCTTGTATATCCTTATATATGCTGTAAGTTAACTTAAAACAGACATCAAATATTTATTATTGAGAATAAATGTAATTTTTGTTGCTTTGCTCCCTGTATAATTACAAGGTTCGACAACAACGCAAAGGTGGAAAATTTAAGTATTTAGTGTATGTGTGTGCTCTTTGCTTTGACTAAGGAGGAGGACAGGTGAAGGACTGATAGGGACTGAGTTCATCGTTCTTTCTGAACTTCACTCTGAACTACACAGTATTTTGATATTAGGAATATGATATATTTTACTGACATTTTAGATTTCTTTCCAGTGAAATATTGGTGACTTTACTCTTATAACAATTTAGTTATAATAAAATATTAAATTCTTTTTGAAAATAATGTATTTTTTAAAAGGTAATTTTTTTAATAATGAAAAAGAACTGATAAGAGTATCGATAAAGAACTGAGCCAATATAAAGGAACAACAATAATATATCAATTAAATTCTAATAATGCCCATCCCAACTCGTGAGAAAAGGGTTAGATTATTTATTACTATTAAAGGGTTATTTCCTAGTTCTGAACTTTGGCTAAATTGCATGGTGAACATGGTAAACATTATACCTGCTTAACATTAGCATGTTTACATATAGTGGGCAGCATGCTGATGTTAGCAGCAACTCAATGGGCTAAAGCCTCACAGAGCTGCCAGTATGGCTAAACACTTGTTTTTCCCTTAAAACAAAGGAGAAGGAGTTTATTATTTTTATTTCTGTGTCATGCCAGACATCTGGCCCATCCCACATGGGATTACAAGTCACCGCTATTTTACAAAACATACATCATTTGGTAATACATAAGGCCTATACATAACACACATTTAGACATACATAAAGGGGTAGACACTGCCTCAGATAAACACATACAGTACACACATCGTCTATCATACAAACACAAAACTCCACGTTATGCCCAACACTCTTTTGCTAATTTTAAAAATTCATGCATAATTTTACTCAAGTATAATCACTCTCTCTTTCTCACACACACATTCTCTGCCTCTCTTTCCATTTCTCTAATTCACCCCAAAACACACACACACACAAACACACACACACTCCACTACACACACTCACACTTCGCTGCCACGGTGACTAATGAGAATATGTGACAGTGCTGGCGGTAAGTGAGACAGAGAGGAAGTGGAATCGAAGGACACCCGAATTTGTCATTGAGGAAATGAAGGGTTACAGGGTTCAGCGCTTACCACTTCCTCCTGCCTGACCAATGGCTGAGGGGTGTTTAGAATGGACTTAGAGATAGAGGAGAGATTGGAGAGACTCTGCTGTGAATGTGACCTCTGTCTTTTTAAAATCCATTTATCTTTATCCAGCTTGCTTTCATGCCCATTTTCTCTCTTTCTTAATATGGGTCTTTCTGTCTTTCTAGCTGTTTCAATAGCTTGCTCTCTGTCATCTCAATCACTCCCAGTCTTTCCCTCCCCATTCGGTATTCATTTACTATCTCCTCACTCACTATCACTCACACTTTGTTTGTCTCTCTACCATCTCTGTCCCTGCCCCTGCTCTATTGTCATCCTTTCCCCCCTTCGTCTGTCTATTTCCTCTACTCATTGCTCCTTTCTTTTCATCCACACTCTCATATTTCTCTGTCCATCCATCTCTCTGTCTCTTTTTCTCAGGTGGCAGAGCAGATTAGTGGTTAGTGAGACCATCCCATTACTGTAAGGTTACAGTTTCAATCTCAGAGGCAGACAGCGTGCACATCAACAGCCGTGTGTCCTGTCAAAATGTCCTTGAGCAAGATGCTGAATATACACCTGCACAGTCATTTTAAGTCACTCTGGATAAGAGCCGACTGCCAAAAAAGTTTAAATTGTCCTTTTTTTTTTTTACTGTATAATCAAGTAAAAAATATTATCGTCAGTGTATTCATCTCATCATCTCACTTTGACCTTCACTCATTGTAAGTGCTGTTATTACACTAAACCAGTTTGTCGTAAAGAAAGGGTTGGTACCCATAAGTCTATTTCCGGTCTCTAACATAATAAAGACATACTTTATGTTTTAAAGAAAAGAAACAACCTTAACTGCGACTTATGATTAATATCAATATTAATTCATTTGCCACTAGGCTACTTTCTTGATTAAGTCAGTAATTGTTTGGTCTGTAAAATGTCCAAAATGTCAGAAAATAGTGAACAATGTATTTCAATTTCAATTTCCTGACTTCAGCGCGGTGCAGCAGGTCAGGTAATCAGCCGCATACTCAAATGTGCACTGAAAAAAATCATAGACCCATTTAGTTATGTCAACTTGCTTCTTCTTTTCAACTCAAATAGCTCTGACAAGTTTTCGATTTTGAACTAAACTGTATGAGTTTTAGAAAGTTAAACTTGCGTTAATTCATTGTGTTGACTATTTGACACTTTTGTTGCGTTGATTGAACTTACATATGTAAGTTATCAGTTGAAAAAAAGGTGAGAGTGCAAGGATTGGAGCAAGAGGAAAAAAAATGCCTAGGTGCTGCATCTTTTGAGTTTCAGAAAAACATATACATAATCAACTAATTATTAGGGTTTAGCGAGTACTCGGTTAAAACAAGTATCCGGTACAGATACTTTTTATGAGTATCATCAGAGTAAAATGTGTCAATATCTGTTTTGTTATAAACTATAAATATAGGAACATTTAAAAAAAAAAATCTGTTACTATTGTGATCAAAAACATTGCTCTGAAGCTCAATTCTGAGGCTGTTCCGTAAATAATTTTCTCATAAATATAGCAAATTTCAGGTTTAAATAACTTCCAGTTAATCCCGCCCACTTTTAGATTAAGCCCCACCCATTCTGAGTACAGATCCAGAAAACGTCTCGGGTTACGTATGTAACCCTTGTTTCCCGAGAAGGAGAACGAGGGAACGCCCTATGGGAACACCCCTGGGCGTGGCAGGGTTGAACTATGAATGAAACTACTCCAATCCTATTGGTGTTACTAGAACAGTAGTGTGTGACGGCGTAACCGGAGGGGGTATATAAGCACGCCGGCACATAAGACACATTAGCCCTTTCTATGAAGCAAGGCACTCCAGGCGGGGTGAGGTGTGGTGGACCGACACAGTGTCTTGTTCCCCTTCTCGGGGAACAAGGGTTACATACGTAACCCGAGACGTTCCCCTTCGAGGGAACTCGATGACACTAGTGACGACACTAGGGGAACGAGATACCCACTTAGGCCGCACCGAAACCCCGCCTGCCCCCAGCGTGCAGAACCTGACGGCATGACTAGGAGGAGAGTGCACGGGTGCCGGGTGCAGAAGGCAGGTCCAGACTGTAAAACCGGATAAAAGTGTGAGGGGTGGCCCAGCGAGCCGCATCACACAAATCCTGGAGTGACGCCCCTGCGAGGAGGGCCCTAGAAGCCGCCATGCCTCGAGTAGAGTGCACCCTTACGGCCATAGGTGAAGGCTAGGGGGTAGGGAGGGAGAGGAGGCGGGGGGTGGTGTTGGGTCCCCCTACTCGAGGTCTCAGGACCTCTTCCCCCGGGCCCGCCGAGACTGAATGATGTTCCTCAGATCCGTCTTCCCGGGGGGCTGTGGGCGAGAGCGCCGTCTTGTGTCCCAGGTTGGTTGAGGGGGATCCCGCGAAGCGACGCTCTGCTTCTGGCTGTGGCGGTAGGTGCTGGATGAAGGCTGCGTCTGCCTTTCCTGAGCCGTCGCGGTCCTGGAGTCTGACCGGCGGGGGAGATATCACTCAAATACCTCTCCCTGAGTTTTGGCGTGCTGGAACCTGTTGACGACAGCATCCACTGCTTCGCCAAACAGGCCAGAAGGCGAGAGGGGCGCATCCAGGAGAAAAGCCCTCTCCTTCCCCTGGATGCCTGATAGGTTGAGCCACAGAAGACGCCATGGATCGGCCGATGGAACGGGCCGTTTCCTTGGTCACACGAAGAGCCAAGTCCGCTCTACGGAGCTCCGTCAGGTCCTCCTCAGAGGGACCTCCCCCTACATCACAGTCCCAAAGAAGATCGGCCTGGTATACCTGCAAGACAGCCATCGTATGTAGGCTGGCTCCAGCTCGACCCGCTGCCATGTAGGCCTTGCCCACCAAATCGGACGTCATCCGACACGGCTTGGTGGGGAGCGCCGGCGTCCGGAGGGATGAGGCGAGGTTGGGAGAGAGGTACCTAGCCAGTGCCTCCTCCACTCGTGGCATCGCTCCGTAGCCGTGCTGTCTGATTCCCGTCACATTGCCGTAGTCCAGCCGGGGGGACATAGACAGCCGCGCAGAGAAGGGTTTATTCCATGATCTACACAACTCGTTGTGCAGATCCGGAAAGAATGGTAGGGGCCGACGCGGGGGTGGCGCTCGAGCCGCCGCAACGCCTCAGCGACCGCGGGCCTGTGCCACGAGGGGAGTGCATCCGACCATCCTCTAGGAAGAGAGCCGCTTGAGACCTCAGCACCCTCAGGGGCAGGGCCTCGCAATGGTCGCAGGCAGCCCCCTCGAGAGCCGCCTGAGCATGCGACATCCCCAGGCATGAGACGCACATCCCATGGGTTTCACCTTCTGTGATGAAACACTCACAAAGGAAGACACACTGTCGGAATCGCTTTGACATGATCTTCTGCTGCTTCGTCTCGATGTCAGGTAGGAAAATGGAGCTTCCAAACATAGCCAGAGGGCCTGCTGAATAGAAAGAAGCTAATGTGTCTTATGTGCCGGCGTGCTTATATACCCCCTCCGGTTACGCCGTCACACACTACCGTTCTAGTAACACCAATAGGATTGGAGTAGTTTCATTCATAGTTCAGCCCTGGCACGCCCAGGGGCATTCCCATAGTGTCGTCACCGACGCAGTTCGAGTTCCCTCGAAAT
>NC_060163.1:13935430-13976507 GCF_021292245.1 Micropterus dolomieu
CCGGCGTGCTTATATACCCCCTCCGGTTACGCCGTCACACACTACCGTTCTAGTAACACCAATAGGATTGGAGTAGTTTCATTCATAGTTCAGCCCTGGCACGCCCAGGGGCATTCCCATAGTGTCGTCACCGACGCAGTTCGAGTTCCCTCGAAATGGGAACTTAATTTGTTTAACAGATACAGATACAGATTGTGGTGTTCTTGCTCACCCCTGCTAATTATACACTGCAGATAAGTCATATATTCAAATTCCAACCAAAATATAGACACTTCTGCCACTGATGGAAAGGGTTCCTGACAACAGCCTTAAGGCCCTTTCAGAAAGGAGGAGACATCTCCTGCTATTTTGACTTTGACTGTGGCGTGCATGGGCGCACCAATAAACTGCCCTGCCCTGTCGCAAGTCATTTAAGATAATAGCACAGCGGTGCTGTTGTCGTCTGTCTTCAGGGCTCTTTATAGATGTAAACTGAAACAAATTAAATCACTTAACTTGAAATGGAAGGTAGTATTAATTTGGTTAAGTTGTTTTAACTTGAAACTATGAGTTAGAATAACTCAAACTTAGAAAAACTTCATTTAACTAAAAAAACAACATTGAGAAAACTAGAACTCTGTAGTTATATCAACTTTATGAACTTGAATTTATGAGTTGAAACAAAGGCAATCTTCAAGTTGAGTTAACTTGCATTTCCAAGTTAAACTAACTTGAAACGTCTTATATTTAGTTATCTGAACTTAAAAATGTGAGTTGAAAGGGTGTAGAATTGTATGTTTGTTTGACAAGAGAAAGCAAGTTTCCTTGAATGGACAATGTAATATAGATAGTTGATTTAACTCACAGTATTAAGTTCAAACAATAAATGATCATTAATTAAACAAATTGTATAACGTCATAAGTTGAAACAAAGCTTTTCTTAAAGTTGAGTTTACTCACATTTTTAAGGCAGCAATTGAACATAAGTTTTTAAATTGAACCACCTAGATAATTTTTAGAGTGTGGTGGGCCAGGACGGCACTAAGATGTGATTCTCCCTCGTAAGAGAGAACACTTTTATTTAGGAGGAAAATACGCGCTTATCATCCTATCATATCAAACAAATGAACACATAATCGTGTAAACCCAGAACAAAATGAGGTTTTGTTTTCTTTCTGCCAAGTGTCCTGGAAGACCATTTGTCACATCCTCCTTATCTGGCTTCCAACGGTTTGTCTTTTTGAGAGAAAATATCTTTTTGAGGACAGGATGAAAGGCAGCGTTAACAAAAAAAAAAGACTTTGATTGTATGAAGGCTTCTTTGAAGGGGCAATCAAATACTTAAGGTCTGAAGAAGCAGCTTTGAAAAAAGAGTGCTATTTCTTTCTGGATAATTATAAATGGACATTTGTGAGTGGTCTGCAGCTTCCCTTTAGGCTACATTTCATCATATGAAAGATGTGTGTTTGTGGGTGTGTATGTACACTGTATGTATACAGCTCAACGTGTGCATGTGCTCCCAGGCCACTGCTTTGAATTGCTGAAAGTGGCTTCAATCTTTGATAAAGATTAATTATTATGTAACATGCAATAATTATTGACTTTGTTAGAAGCAATGTGCCTTCAGGGCTTAGTTATTTGTGTTAGGACTAAGAGGAAATAATTAGGTCACAAACAAGTACAATGTCCCTACTTACTAAAGGTTTCAAAATGGCTCACTACAGTAATAAGCTGATGCTTATACGTCCTACATTTGTGTTCCACCTTAAAGTCTATAGCACATTAACCATAATCATTAAATTATTAGTTGCACATAGAAATAGAAGTGAAAACCAAAGCACATTACACAGAATAACTGTGAAACAATTTCACAAACATACATTCATCTCATTCTTCTGTGAAGGACAGCTTTGTAGTCTCTCTGTGGTTAAAAATTGTCTTTGTTCTTGTCTTTTTCTCTCAAGAAGATCAGATCAAATGCTGCACATTAGGAGGCCCACGCCTCGTTTTTGTTGTTCACAGAGGGGCAGAGTAAAGGACGGTTTATATCTCAGTGTGTTGGCATTATCTGTTTGGACGTAAAGATACAAGTAACCAGACCAACCAGTGGTTATCACAAACTGGGCTCTTAGTGTTAGTGTGTCCGTGAGACCTGTGTAAATGATGCCTGTTGTGAAATTACTGCTGTGCAATGAAGGTCACTGCTTTAGCATGTATTACCGTGCTCTCCGAAACAACCAAGGAATACAAATGCATGAATAATGCATGCAAAGATAAAGTTACCATGTTTGATGCCGTTGAGCCAAAGTGCAACTTCTTATTTCAGGAGGTGATTGACAGATGATAATGACAAGTGGTATAATGGATTGGTTGTTTGATGTCACACACTCCTTTGATGTTTGGCTAAAAAAAGAGAAGATCAAACATAAACAAACTTGGATGTACCAAACCCTAACAAGAAAGTGAAAGTTCTTACTTGGTAGTCAACTTTTGCAAGTTTGTTTAACATTCACAGTTTGCCACCATTGATGTGATATTAGGTCAAAGCTATATTTGTCAGAAAGCACATTTTACAGTAAAACTGCAACTCAACACACATATTTTTCTGCTAAAGTAGATTTCCAAATTGATTCAACAGTATTCCTTGCAAACTCTCTCTCTTTCAGACACACACACACACACACGCAGCATGACGCCATGAATTAAATTCTCCTAGCCATGCCAGCTGAAGAAGTGTGTGTGTTTCCCTTGTCAACAAGAACAAGCAGCACAACACCATAACAACTATTTAAGAATGTAATGTTCCTGTCAGAGCAGAAGAAAATGTATCTGCTTACTAGATTAGTTTGAAAGCACCATATTGAATGCACAGCTACAATGTACAACCGCAAAAACAAACATACAACAAAGTGTCCTTATTTTAGGAAGTTGGGGAGAGTGATGCAATGGAGGCACGGTGGTGCAGTGATTAGCACTGTGGCCTCACAGCAGGGAGGTCTTGGGTTTAAACCTTCATCCTATACTCACCGTGTGTGCGTGGGTTCTCTCCAGATTCTCCGACTTCCTCCCACAGTCCAAAGACATGCAGGCTAAGCAGGCAATGTGATATTCAGGGTGTCTTTCGCCCAGTGTCAGCTGGGATTGGCTCTAGCCCCCCTGCAACCCAGCATAAGCGGGATATGTCAAGGTGTCCTGTTTATTGTTTTAGTTTGGTAATCGTCTGTCTCTGGTGTTAGTCTCATGCTTTGTTTCCTGTTGTCTTTGTTACCTAATGTCCTCTCCTGCCCCTTGTGTGCGTCTGTATATGTTGCCCAGGTCCTCGCTTCTTGTTGTCTCATCCTCATTGCATGTTGAGTGTTTCTGCTTGTCTCTGTGTCCGTTCTGCTATGTTGTGTGGATTACTCTTCCCGTTTGGACTTACAGTTTCACATTTTGAAAAACCCAATATCATGAACTTTAGATAGAGAGTAGCTAGTAGTTTTCCACACAACATCAAAACACAGTAAAGTTGGTTACCTTGCTGAGGAGTTGGAGGTGTGTAAAATGAAATTACACTGGATTACACGCATGTCTCATTTCCTGTGATTCCCCGGTGCGGGGATGGAAGACTCCGCCACTAACAATGAAAACTGCTATACAGAAAGGTAATTACTGAATGTACTGACTTGGATGTAATAAAAATCTTGAAGGGGCTATATGTAGTTTTTTAATGAAATCACTTTTCAATAAATCAATTTTTTATTGCCTATAATGGTTATTATGTCAGTGTTGATTTTAGCCTGCAAGAAATGATATAACAAAGCAAATGAGCGATTTGTTTATACAAGCCTCTGTGATGCAAGACAGGGACAGACAGATTTAGATACTCAGATAAACAGCTTTTTTGCCGGTCTCAGTCGCTGTAACTAATGTGACCCACATAATATACAATACTGCAACATATCGGTGCAGGACAACAACTCACAATGGAAGACCCACACAGTAACTTTACTTACTAGGGTGTAACTTAAAGTGTGGCGCACTAATCGTTTTGATTATCATCCAGTAACTTTAGCTGTACTGATAGTGCTGAGCCTCCGGTGAAAGATCCACAAATAGTTGTTGAAAAGCGGCAGACTATCTAATGCCGATGTATGTCATGTCAGCTAAATGCAGTCAATGTAGAGTTATCAAACAACAAGCATGGATTAGCTTAATGTCAAGCTGATAAAAATATTACTGTAACGTTGCAGCGGGAGTTTACCTGACTTCTCAGCATCGTGTGTGAAGCTGTCTCCGTTGTGTCAGTCTCTGTGTCGGAATCCACTCACTCATGAGTTCGATCACACTCTTGGGAAGGTAGTGATCCATCCATCCTGATTATATAGAATATTCAATGTATAAAAACATGCATTATGTATACGTATTTTGACTCATTAAAATGTAAATTTCTTTCAACAGCATGAGTGTTTCAATATTTTTTTTTAAATCTTGACCTATTTCACACCTCAGTGTAGAACCACATGGCTATATGGTGATTTATTTCTCTTTGTTTTCTTTGTCACTCATTTTCTCTCAGCATCTCTTTATCAACTTCCCCAAATGCTGCTTAACCCCCCCCTCGCCTTCTCACTTATTCTTTGTTTTTCTTTCTCTCCCACCCTCTAAAAGGAGAGGTGTATTGTGGGGTTGTCAACATGACTTCTTATTATAGGACTAAGTAAGTGTAAAATTGACTTTCGGCCAGAATGTGACAACTCACTGAAACCAATTGTGGTTTGAGTCTGCAGGGTTGCGTCAGCATGGCTGTGCTTCAGCATGGCTGCTTTTGTGCATGGCGGAGAGAGCGAATATGAAAATCAGTAATGAATTTGTCATCGGGAGCACCGGGTCGTTCTGTGGGCAGCTTGAGCAGCCCAGAGAAAAGCTAGAGAGATGCATCGTCGGCTCACTTTGATTATACACCAGCCCACATCCTCCTTCTCAATATCCTCAATGCCAGTTCAACTGTTTTGCTGGTTTTGCAGTTGACGCCCGATGCCTGACGTAAGACAGAAGACAATAGGGATAAGATAAGTTAAGCAACTCCTCTAGTTGCAAAAAGAAGTCCAGTGTCATTAGAAATAATTGTAAAATGATTCTGCTTCTCACTTGGTTTATTGCCTCAGTAAACATTTTTCCTATTGAGTTTTTGATCTCAATCATTAGTTTAAAGTCTTCTTCAATACAGCATAATTTAGTAAATTATGGTCCATTTAGAGGAAAATAGACGATAAAGCAGGGTATGCTTGAGGGCGGGACTACCTTGTGATTGACAAGTTGCTACCATGGTGACCTGTCAATCAGACAAGAGGGACTTCCGCTGCACTCTGTAAATTTAACCAGCGCCACTGAACAAGCTTATTAGGATTTGGCTAGTAATTTGGCTAAGTATTTTTTGTTTTAAGCCCACTTATTTCCAGAAGGTCAGTACATCTAAATCTGTTGGATAAACCAAAAGCTCCTTCTAATGTTTCCACAGGTGCCTGTACTTTAAAGTTTCTTACTGTCTTTGTTGTTGTTACAGGAAGCTGCCGTCCTCCAACCTCCTTTTTTTTTTGTCATAATTGGCCAACTGATAAAAACAGCAGTTGATGTCATATGTGCTTTTTCTGAAAAAGGTCAGCTTTTTTCAACTTCAGAAAGCGCTCTGCTCAGCCAAAAAAGCAGCTTGGTACGCTGCTTTTTTAAAGGCCAGCCACATTCGGAGCATGTCATTGTTTTCTAAGTAAAAACAAAAAAGACGAGCGCACACACACACACACTGCAGCTCCACAGCTTCTGCTCGGTCCTGGGACACACGAGCGAGATGGATGTCTGTATTAAACCGGGGAGAGTGAAAAAGATATGGAGAGAGACAAACAAAGAGGAAATCTTAGGGAGATAAGTAGAGAGATAGAGAGGCGAGAGATTCAGAGTGGTATATAGAGACCCGGAAAGTGTGTGAGAGAACGAATGTAAGAGAGGTTAGAAAGAGAAAGAGCTTTTGAGTCCTGAATAGTGTAACCAAGTGAATGAGAGTGAAGTAGATAGAGACGGACAGAGAGGAGGAGAGATTGCAGATGTCATGTTGACGAATGGGCTGACATTTCCCCTGCCCTCGCTAATGCTGTCTCACTGCTGACACTGCTACTGTACACACACACACACTTTAAGTTTCTATCTTTATTGAATCTCTCTCATATTTAATTTGACACAATAATTAAATTTTTTCTTCTGCTCTCTCACACACACACACACACTAGGGTTAGGCGATCGCCTCTGTTTTTATATAGTCTGATCATGGCTACTTGAAATCACAGAATGGCAATCTGATTGCTAGGGGGCGGGGTTACTTTGCAGCGAGTCAGTAAAATGCCAGAATGGAAGAAAAAGGCTTATTAACTGTAAGAGAAACCACCAGAAACATCTGTAAATGCACAGTACAGTGTTTCCCACAGAAATTACCATGCAACTGTGGCGCGGCGGGGAGAAGGAGGGTGCAATCGATAGCAGCTATATACAGCCTGTCAACCTGACAACCCAGCTGTATTCTAATGTTAACATATCCGTCTCTGACATTGACAGTTAACATCTCAGAGTTAACTTCAATGCATTAGTTTTTCTATAAACACATTGCTCCGTTTCAAAGCGGAGGTGCTGAGTGAATCAATGCTCTGCGCGTAGCTCCACCATAAATTATGATTTCACTCATTACATTAATTCATTTAGCTGACACTTTTATCCAAAGTACTGTATATGTCAGAGGTCGCACACCTCTTCTTGCTCAGGGACACAATGGTGGATGGGTCACAGTGGGAATTGAACCCAAGTCTCCCACACCAAAGGCAAGCATCTTATCTATGCGCCATCACCACCCACTCATATTAAATAGTATATAGCATTGATATTGTGGCATGTTGCCACAAATAAATCAATGACTGGGAAACACAGCAGTGCGGTGCAGATTCTAGAGACTGTTTTAATGTCATCTTAGGTCTGATAGTGAGTTAGTTAAAATCGCCTTAATATCGACGCATGAAAAACCAATCGCTGATCATCCCTTCAATCGTCGATCCAATTGCCAATCGGAATAACACACACAGACAGACACGCACACACACACACACACACACACACACACAAAGCAAAATGTACTGCCTCTGCTCACACATATCAGTGTTTAAAATCTAAGCTGGAACAAGTGGAGACTTCAATAGTGATAAGATTTCTGTCAAATCCAACCTTTTTCTATATCTACACATGTTCTGGGTTTCAGGTAATATCTAGATGTAAGTGATTACAAAATAGAATAAAGCAAATAGAAGTGAAGAAGCGAAAATTAATGAGTCAAAGGCACAGGAAGATAACTTTCTAATTTGGTGTGGACGTGGCTAAATTTGCACTGTAAACATCTTATGGATGTTGGTTCTATCTGATGTAGCTTGTTTTTGACTTTAGGCTATTATTTGTAACTGTGGGGTTTATTTTCTTCAAGCATACAAATACAGACTGTATCTTGGCTTTCAACTGTTAACTGATTTACAAACTAGTAGAAGCACTTCTTATTAGAGTTCTATCTTCAGCACCCTGAACATGTTGCAGTTATCGAAAGATCTTGTGGGAAGACCAGACAAGAGCTCTGAAGTCCAACAATCCTCTCTACTGGAGATGGTCTATGTTCATCTACCCAGTTGAGTCTTATCCAATATGGCTTGACATAGTGAATCTCCAGGAGCATTGGCATTAAATAGTCCCTAGAATATAACCCTGGAGGATTTCACACGTAATGGTGATCCATGTTTGCACTGGCCTTCTTCTTAGCACATCTCATAAGGTTACTTCAGGGTTTTAGTATATAAAAGGTTAGTAATACTCAAACTGAAGTTGTTTGCTTAACAAAAATCAAATCAAATCAAAATAAGCTATGTGTGTAAGTTGAAGGAAAAAGACAAATGTGGCTAAAACCTACAGTATAGACAGGGTGTAAGTATGGACATCTTGTTCAGACATTTAACAGTATAACCATTATACACAATCTAGCTGGATTTGACTTCATTATTCTGTCCAACATTGTGTCCATGTTGGCCGTGACCTGTTTTGGGCGAGTGGGATGGGATTTGGTATTTTGCCCAATAAAAAACATTCTTTGTCAAAACAAAAGATGCAGAAGTGGTTGCTTGCCACAGTTAACATTTGTCATGCCGAGCAATGAAATTGAATGCAATGAATGCGCGGATTTAGGAGTTGTTATTTACAACAACCACACTTGTGGCCGTTTTACTGTCACTACTTTTCATCTGGGTTTGCCCCAAGAACATGACGTCCTCATCTATGATGCTCTGACAGGCTTGGTTGTGTTTTTTTTCAACATCGGAGCACAAAGCTACCTTTTGTGAATTGCTGAAAAAATGTGGGCAGGAAACAGGCAAACAGAGGTTTTAATAGAATCCCAAGAGTTCCACAGTGATTAGCAGATAATTTGCTACCATGAAATCGTGCTTTTTTGTCTTGGTTATCAGAGAAAGCAGGTAATGTGAGGTGAATTCAGATAGGGATTGTGTACTCCTCCTAAAAATGTTCCGTTAAATGTTAAATTAAATTCTCTTTTTGTGTCTTTGAAGTCGTGTAGGCTATGATCAAAGGCAGGACTGCGAGCCCTATTCCTGCCGTCATGTGGAGTCCGTCATGACCCGAGGGCCTACAAAATGTTTTCAACACCTTTTACATAATTAAAAAAAAGCTGTCAGTCAAATATAGTTATGTTTACTTCCTACTCCCTTTTGCCTGATCATGCGGCTGTATTACATTGTGTCCCATACAAATACAACACAAATTGCAATGTGGGTTTTTAATGTCCCACTATGTTGAAAATGCAATCAATAGGCAATGCCCAATTTCGTTTAATCCCAAACCCGAATAGTCTTGGACCATTTTATTTTGTTTGAGAGTTATGAGAAGCAAATGAGGTAGAATTAGTCCCCTGGGTGATGTCATTGAAGGACACTAAATCCTTGTTGTCTTAATTAAAGCTCAGTGAAAAGACAAAAATTAGCATGGCCCAAAGCCTCTGTGTGCAACACCACAGGGAAAAAGTTTTCAAGCTAATAATTACGTTGATTGTGCTTGGTAGTCTGAACAAGGATTTCTGAGAATACAAAGCTAAATGAACCACTACAATCATCATCATGGGGAACCATCAGTCACACATGAGTTAGGGACTCACTCTGTGCCGTGTACACTGCAACCACCAACCCTCTGCTTGTTTATGACCATGAAGTGAATAGAGTAAACAATTAGTTTGCACTAAGGAGGTTGTTTCTCACATAATCAGTCTTATACAAACATTTGGGTTGTGTGTGTAACAATACAATTATAGTAAAAGGCAATTCAATTATTTTTTATTATTTATTTACACCATATAAACAAGTAGATTTAATTGATACTCTCAATGTTAGCATTACAAACTTGATTGTGTCTGTGTGTTATTTGGGGCATTAGAATGCAAGACATTAGATAGTAATATTTAGTGTGTACTATACATTAGCAATTCTCAAACTATCCGACGTTTTCTAAGTTGGCACAGTTGCGAAAAGCTCCACAAACTGAGCACCTTTCCAGATTATAGAGTTGTCTTTGAACTTTCTGAATCAGTGTTTACAGTAGTGCCTTTAATACTGTAAATCCTTCTATGCCCAGGCAAGAGCAGTTGGTCCAAAATGCTGCGGTCAGACTCCTGATGAGAGAACTATTGCTCCCATTTTAGCTCAACTTCAGTGGCTACCACTTGCAGTTTAGGATTGATTTTAAAATGTTATTGATCACATTTAAGGCACAGGCTGGACCAGTGCCCAGCCTAAGATCCCCAGACAGAATTCTTTTAGTCATTTCAAATCTGAGGCTGAGGACTAATGCTGACCTTACAGTAGATGATATTTGAAGCAATTTCAAAGTTTGGGACTATTTAGCAAAACGAGGTCAGATGTCTTTGGGTTCCTGTTAAGAAAGTTTAAGAGATCTGTCTCAGAGCTTCCTATACTTACTTAGTAGAACTGTTTTGGTAGAGCTATACAAATATATGTTATTTAGTAGACTGACTTTTGTTCGACCTTCATTTGTCTCCTTAATGGAGGGAATTGATTCTGATACCAATCATGAGATCATGGCTGTCCCTGGGTTCCCTTGATCAGTGTGTTTCTTGGAAACAAACACATGCTCCTGGCATGTGAACACTTGCAACATATTTACTCAGAACATCTGTTTCTAGTTGTTGAATATGCAGCAGTATTTATGGGTAAAAAGGATATCATAACCTCACCAAGTTAAAGTGAATTGTTGCACACCAGCTTGGTCCAGTGATATTCTGACACGTGACAGACAATATTGCAGATTATTATGCAGTAGTATCTATTAGGTGTCTAATGGGAGGCCATTATCTGTTTATTTATCTGTTTATTAGAAGTATAGAAGATTAAATAGTATAAGAAAAAGAATAAAGAATAAATAGGCCTTCTATAAATAATTTGGAAGTGCTCAATTTCATTTTCTTTGCAACACAAGCTGTGATATGGACTCAAAAGGAAAAAGCCTAGCCTACAAGCCTAATGAGAGGCAACTAATGAGAGAGACTGCAATTCCTTCACTGGGCGATGGCTGGTTGATATAAAGTGTACATATGCAAACAGTGATACAAACTCTCATTTATCAAGGACACACGAGCATTCATTTTTATGGCTTTCATGTGACAGAAGCTGGATTTGTAGGTGACAACAGGAGCATGGAAAGGAGGGCTTTTCGTCATCAATAATGCATGTTTGTGATTGGCTGTTACTGACAGCAAAGGTGTGCTCTGTTGGTTTGAAGGATTTATTGTGGCAAAAATGTCTGTTATTCAGTGTGATTTTTTTCTTCAGGTTTAAAATTAATTTGAGTCAAATTTTATTTGGATCACCTTTCAACTTAAGAAAAAGAAAGATATGAACACAAACTGCAAGTGTTGGGCATATCTGATTCATATAACGTTACAGCATCTGCTGCCGTATTTCTACCGTTAAAAAAAAACGCCAGGTCTCTGCCACTGCTCGACTGCGGTAATGTTTACATTTACCTTCTGGGCAATCCCTCACCTAACACAGCTCAGGCTTGTCGCCTCGATTAATAAATCTGAAAGCACAATAACCATTCAGCATTTTGGCAACGCAAAAAGTAACAAACTCAAAGTAACTGTGTATCACTTGCATATTGGTTGGCAGGCAACGGAAAATAAAGTATTTTTTGCCCTCCAACGGAGCGTTTTCATTGGAATGTGACATCACGTGAAAACTATGAATAACCTGTGTAGCTGTTAATGGTATGGGTGGAAATGAGTAGTGGAAAAAAAGCAGGAGATTTATTGGCCAGAGTTACATTGAGTCTTGTCGGACCAAGATGAATGTAAAGCTGATCTGAAGTGGGCATGCAATATCTGTAAACAGACTTCATGGCAATTCATCCAATAGTTGTTGGGGTATGTCACCAAAAACCAACAATGTCAACCTGTGGAATCATGAACATATGTACAAAATTTCATGGAAATGTAGTTTTAGTTTTTTTAGATATTGGATCAAAGTGGTGGACTGACCAACAATGCCATTCACATAGCTAATGCTATGGTTGCCAAAATGGAGGGGGTGTATATGATAGTACGACGGCCAGATGAGAATCAATTTGTTTTGAAGTAGGTCTTAATGATTTTGGACAAAAATCCAATTGCAGTTTTTTTTAACCAATATTGCAATTGCAATTTCATATGCGATACTTTTGTAAGCTCTTTATCTTCTGTATTAGTCAAAACAGAAAGCCAATCAATCATTGTATAGTATGCTCAACACAGTTTTAGATAGATTAAACATACACTGTTCTTTCCTGTAGGCCAGGCCTATATGTTATGATGAAATTAGGTTATGATTGAATTATTATTATGAGCAATGGTGGAGAAAAAGTATGACATTATAATAATTTTAGAGAAAAATAAAGGTAAGCCGCGCACTTGCTGTAAGTCAGGATAGACTGGCCTTTTCCGGACTGATGAGTTTGGTTTTATAACGCTGTCTCAGATATTCCCTGAGCTGACTGGTAGCTGTGTGTGTGTGCGTGTCTGTGTGACGCAGTCGTTTGCGCCATTCGCCACAAAACACTAACATGTGTCTTTCTGTTGTGCATTTTACCTGTCTGCCAAAGTAGTGGGAGGCCCAACAATTTACCCGCAAGTGGTGGGTGCTAATTTCATTCCCTGTTTGACACTAAAGTTTCTGCAGTGTCAGCTTCTGTCAAGCTTGAGACAATTGCACTTGCATACAGAGATAAATAAGCGCTGGCATCTTCCCATGCGTGACCAAAGAAACATGCAAATAATATCTCTGGAAGTTACACAAACTCACATCCATCTCCATGTGTACATCTCGCCATTTTAAAACACATACATCTAAATACAGACACATTATTTATCTCACATTCACACACACACACTGTAGTGGGTGTGTTAAGTATTATGTTTCTCTCTATTGGCTGTTGGCTGACAGCTAATTAAACCCTTCAGTAACATCCTCTGCTGCTGCACCAGAGACAGACATTAGTCACTCTTATCTTCACACAAATGCAGATTACACACAGATGCACATACTCACACACACACACTGAATCAGTAGCACACACAAAAACAGTTTTTTTATGTGGTGTGAAACAGCTCATAAAAACAGCTCACATTTAACCTCATTGTAGCATGGAGCAAAAAAAATGCACACATACACACACTCATTCATCATTTCTTTCTCCATGCATGTAGGCACACACACTCTCATCACTTATTTCTCTAAAGCTAAGAGGTCACTGTCTGTGTGTGGTAGATAACAATGAATTATGGTTTTCTGCACATACACACACACGCACACTAATACAGTCTAAGGGGTTAAAGCACATATTTCACTGACTTTGTCTATGATTATCTGTGTGTGTGTGTGTGTGTGTGTGTGTGTGTGTGTGTGTAATCTGCTGATGTCAACTGTTCCTTTGATAGGCCGTAAAGACAGATATCTCCCCATTGCCTTCTTAATCACATGACCTTTACAAAGTCAATTAAAATGTATTTATATTTTCTCGAGGCTTTGCGCTGCTGATAATGTCACAAGATGAGAGGTTGTTTTAATATCGAATATGTATTTCAAATCTTTCATCGCTTCATTTTATCTTGTGTTGAAATTATTCCATTTTTAACTTGAGTGCCATCTTTTGAACCTTGTGTACATTCTGAATCTTCTGGGGCAGCTTGAAATTGGTTCATGCATTTTAAAATGCCAAAATGTGATGTTTAAATTTGAATGCCACGCAAACTTTAAAGAAAAAGAGATCAGCACTGATGTGTGGTTGAGTATAAAGCAATGAGTGCTATTTGTAAATATACTTTATTTAGTGAGTCATTCTACAGACTTAGATGAATACAAACCTGTCCCCTTAGTTATCCCCTCTTTTCCTCTGCATCCCTTTTTTTTGTGACCCTAGCTATATTTGTATATTTATCCATTTTGGGAATGTGTTGTAATGTCCTAATGTTAAGGCTAAATCAAAAATCTCAAAGCTCTCAGGCCCTCAGAAACAACATTTTACTCCTGGGAATTACATTCTGTGTTCCATCTTTAAAAGTTTTTAAAGTTATTTTCGGTGTGATGACACACTCACAATCATGTGTTTCTTGTTTGAATGTTTTGTCCTAGATCGTTGATCCTTCCAGTCTGGTTTTTGTTTTTGACTCTAGGGAATACACAACCAAGATTTTTTTTTCCTCTTTCGCAGATGTTTTTCTCTTAATGAAGATATATTTAGGAAGGTAGTTAAACAGAGCTTCAGTTCTGTCACTTGATTAACACTTGTATCCTAATTTGTAAGCACACCGCGATAAACAGTGTTTTACTTTTACTCCTGGGAATAAATTTTTTTTCTTTTGTTAGGTTTTATTTTTGTAATTAAGATTTAATTTTGGATATGAAACTATGTCTCTTTTAAATGTAAAACTTTACAGTCACAGAAAGTTGGTTTTACTCTCGTTCATGTACTCTTTTGAAGTTCATAATCATCTTGTATTCATATGTTTTATCTTGGAGCTGTTTCAGTTATACCAGTTTGTATACTCTTGTGATTTGCAGAGAGTCCTCTCCTCTCTAAAAAATGATTTAAAATGTCAGCATATATGGCTAGATGTTTTGTTTGTAGCTTGGAGGAGCACCACAAAACCTGGCAAAGTCTCTAGTCTTACTGGATTCCTATTGGGAAGTCTTAGGAGTATGGCTTTTGGTAACGAAGTGTATTCAGTGGAATCTCACAGAAATGGAGATTTTGGTTTCTCATATCACTCACATGTGTGATGAAATGTGAGAGGCTTTCAGACAATTCAGTTTCAAGTGGAGATTCTAGTGCAAATATTTGAACCTACTTGCCCAAGCTATATACATTATATTCAGTTGTTAAGCCCTTGGAGTTTACTTTACCCGCATATGGCAAAAACACATTGACATTGCAAAATTATTTCTGTATCCTAAAATAATCCCTTTTAAATAATGGATTTTAGTGTTTTAATCCTTAGTTCTGCTCTGCAGTATACATGTGAGATTTTTGTCTGCTATAAAAACAGTCTGACAAGGAAAAAGAAGCCCTGGCTGCTGCTACAAGAAATATAGCAAATTGCATATTGAAGGATAAGGTTATTTAAGGATGAGCCGTGTCTTTTGAATTTTAAAGTCATGTTAACTGCTCTGTGAGGCTGTACTGAGGCACAGCAGTGCTTTAAGGGAAATGCTAAGGTTGGCATGAAGCTTAGGGTAAGTTAAATCAGGAAGACTGACTATCTTCATGCTTATCTATACATTATTTGCTCGATCTCTCTCTGTCTCTTCCCACTTTCAACTCACACAGCTGACTGAGAAGTTTCACGCTTTCAGTTAAACCAATCAGATTTTGCCGCGACCTCATGTGAGCCAGTCATCTTGTTGCTGTAACAGTTCCTTTCTCTGCCACTGTTAGCTGTCATTTCTGTGTCGGATCGATGCAACCCTTCCCTGACATTTTTACCTGATACTGATGCAAAATAAAAAAGTGAATACAATGCATCCTGATGGGAACATGAATGTGTGTTACAGATTTCAAGATAATCCATTCAATATTTGAGACCTCTCAAACATGCCACCCTCATGATAGTGCTAGAGGAAAAGGTAGGGGATTGCCAAAGTCATTGGGATTCACTGTCTGGGGAACATGAATGTTTTCTGAGCCACTCCATCAAGTAGATGTTTCATTTCACATGATAAGTCAAAACTTTGACCTGCTTGTGGCTCTAGAGGAAAAGTCAGGGGATCACCAAAATATGTAGGATTCATCCTCTGGGAATCATGACTTTCTTTTTTTCTAAATTTCGTGGCGATCCATCTAACCATTGTTGAGATATTTCAGTCTGGACCATTTTTGGTAATGTTGGTAATGTTGGCAATGTTGGTCAGTCAGTCTGTCGGACCATGGACCGACAGACTGACCCCTAGAGACATGTCCATCAGAATGGCTAGAAAGGGCGCAAACGCCTCACATGTTCTCAAATGTAAATATGAGAGAAATAATGTGCATTTCCAAACAATGTAAGGATTTACAAAGCAGGAATGATGAGACAGTTGCTCAAGCCATCTAACATTTAAAAAATGTGGTGGATGAGTGAATAATTCCATTGAATTAAGGAGTTTTTGTTTTTTTGTTTCTTTTGCTAATTTAAACTAAGCCAGTTTTGGTGACTATTATTACCCTGACACTGATGCTAACTTTCAACAGGATGTACGCCGTTTACCTGCCTAGTCTTAAAGTGACCTTTATTGTAAATTTAGCAGAAATTGTTCACTTTGCTCAAATGCGAATGCTTAGCAACCTTCATGTGACACAACAGACTTTGTGTTCATACAGAAATAAATGTGATAACTATGTGAATTTAAGGACCTCTAGTACAATAAGTGTCCTTAACTATTTTATTTACACATTAGCCAACATAATTTTAGGTTTAGGCACTGGCATCAGAATCTAAACCCACTAGTAAGGGGTGAATGAACTCTCACCCAACTTCATATCCATTTGAAAGAGAAAGTTTTGGAAAAGTTTCAAATCGTTTGGCATGCAGGCACATGAAAAACTAGTGAAAGAGGCTTCCACTGTACAATTATGTATTTGAAAGGAGTGATCCTTATGCTTTAAAGGCAGTGACATCTTATCTGTCACGTGTCACCATGAAAAGATATTTAAAAAGAAAACAGGAAATGATGTGTTGCTGCCTCGAGGAAGATGATTAACAGCTCGGCTAATCATCTGGTTGCTGGGAGTCCATGTTGCAAATTAAAAAGGACATTTTATAGCACTCTCTGATCTTGCTTGGCAACATGGGAATTTTATTAACTGAACTTTTACCGATTTATCAACCAAGGTTACTTAAAACATCAAACGATGTTGCGCCAAACAGGATCAGTGTACTGTGGCTTATTTGCACCTGCAATAGGATTTTTTTGGGTACATATTTTAATCCTAAAATGGGTTTTGAAACAAATCTGTGAAATTTCTTTGGCTCTTAAGTTTCAGTGATCTAAGGGTGAAGATGTTGGCTTGTGACTGGAGTGCCCCTCCCCAACTCTGAGCCCGTGGAAGTGTCTGAGTAACACTCTTCTGCTTCTCCAGCACACCTCTGGTGGTGCCCTTGACAAAAGCACTTAACCCCACCTGCTCCAGCTGAGCTGCACTGTAGCTGTATCGAGTAACTCCCCGGAGTCACTTTGTGTAATTGAATGAGGGTGAAATGGGTGGTATTGAAAAAAGTGTTCCCAGTCGTCTTTGGCTAAATTTGGTTTGGAAAAAAAACACTGGATGATGAGGCTGTGCTTTGTTGTGAACAATTTTGAACAGCTTTTCAGGCTTTTTATCTTTTTAGGAGTAAATGCATGATATTTAACAAGAATCCTCAGTGTACTTGAGTTGTGCTCTTCTTAGTCTGTAACACAAAGCTAATACTGTATTAGTGTCTTTATCTGTTAACTTAACAAAAGCATCTGTGCTTGTATCTGTATTCAGATTTAATCTTCAAAGTGTTTAAAATATTCTATACTGTTGAATGTGCTTTGAAGTAAATACTAACGTCAGCAACCTAATGAGCTCACAGTGACAATGCCAACATGCTGATGGTACACAGGTATTAGCACTAAACACAAAGCACAACTGAGTCTCAATGTCATTTGTTTTGCAGGTGTTTGGTCTTAAACCAAAGTATTGGACATCTTAAAAATCTGACCTGATGATGGCAGTACATGAAAAGCTAGCAGATCAACAAAAGGTATTACAATTCATCCAGGGGAATTTAAATGTGTGTACAAAATGTCATGGCAATCCATCTAACTGTTGCTGCTAGTGGCACTATCATGACTAAAACTAAACTAAACTAAACTAAGAAAGCTGCTGTCCTGGCCATTTTACATGCAATTTTTAGATGGTCCCTAAGTTCAGCTTGTTAAGTTTAATGTTTAAAGTTCAAAGTTCAACTCTTCATTTTTTTTTGTTTTGTTTTTATACCTTTTTAAATGCATTCTTCATCTCATAAGGTCAATTGTTTTGGTAAATAAACACAATATACTATAAAACAGAATAAATAAACATTTTTTTATTCACATTGTATGCTTTTGTTTCCAACCATACAGTAATTGTAGACGGAGTGACTAGCTGTATAGCATCAGTTGTCTAACTGCCTTGCTAATGGACTGAAACGCTGCTTGAATCATGCTGTCTGTCATACTGACTGACATGACTGATACTTTGTGTGATTGGTTGAATGACCATCTGACAGAGCAGCTAACTGACTGACTGGCTGACTGGCTAAACAACCAAGTATCTGAGGGAGTGACTGTCTGTGAGGAGGGCTGATTGACTGTCCATCTACTCTTAATACAAGGTAAGCAGCCATGTGTGTCCGTGCCAAGAGCAGGTTGAGTGACCAGCGGGCTAATAGCATGACCTCGTACGTAACGCTAACAGGAGAGGAGGTGGGAAGAGAGTTGGAGATGGTGACTGAAAGAGACTGAAGATATGCATGAAGAGAAAAGGAAAGGTGTTTTTTATACACAGAGAAAATGAGTGAAAAAACAGAAATGTAGGAAAAAAGTGGCAAAAAGTGCTGTCATGGTCTGTGGCCATTCAAGTAGAAGACCTTGCAGACAGGGCCTCACACTTATATTAAAGGACAAAGAGGAGAGCTTGGTGAGAAAGAGAGAGAGAGAGGCAGTAAAATGGACAAGATCAGTCCTTATCAAGAAGTAGAAGTAGAGAGTGAAGGAAGAAAAAGAGGCAAATTTAGAGGGAAGAAGGAGAGCTGTGGTAGAGAAGTTTTAGGTGTCGTGTAGGTGTAATAGTGAAAAAGAATGCCTCTATGTCCCTTTAGGCAACAAAAAATCTGGATTGTGGCTGTGGTCTAGTTTTGGCGTGTGTATGAATGCAATTGTGTGCGGACGTAAGTGTGCGCACTAATTCATTTTTTTGTGATTGTTCTACGTTTGTGTATGAGTGTCTGTTTCCTTGTCCCCTTGGGCAAAACTGAGTTTCCTAGAGGGCATAAGCGATGATGACAACTGCTAAACTCTCTTGTGGTGTTACCATGATAATGACATCCCTGGCGTTGCACTTTTGCCTGAGAAATGGCCTTAAACCATAAACTCAGATAGGTAGCAGGAAGGGATCCAAGGAGGTACTACATAGCTGTATGTGCACTTCCATACAAACATTTCAAATAAAACAATGACAGATTTTTTAAACCTAAATCAGAAACTTGCTTGTGAATAATTACAGCAATTGAGGAAAAACCATGATCAATATGATCAAGGATATTAAACCTGCAACAAGCTCAGCGGCTAACAAGGTGGATGGACAGATAAAAGATGCAGTCTCACTGCTGGACACTGTGTCCTTTTTTTCATGTTTTCTTTCATGTATTTATGGTTTTGGATTATTTTAAGGGTCCTCTTTAGCAGCTTCTCTTAATTTTGCTGAGGTGATGGCCCCCTCAGATATATATATATATATAATTAAATTATGTATAGATAGATAGATAGATAGAAACTTTATTGATCCCTGAGGGGAAATTGCGGTGTTGCAGCAGCAAAATTGACACAGAACACAAAAAATACAAACCAGATATATTTACATAAACTAACATAACATATAATGTACAAAATGTCTTTTAAAAATATATTTACAATGTATATTTACAGATATGACATTTAAACACAAGCGCAACTGTGTGTATATTCAGGATGTGCAATTTAGTATCACTTGCAAATATTGAGAGTGTTGAGTATGATGTTTAACTATAATGTAATGTCCTTTATCAATCACATGTAATTCAGTCTCCTCTCCCTGCACAGAGGAGAGTTGTTATGTATTCTGATAGCAGTGGGTAGGAATGACTTCCTGTAACGGTCCTTGCTACAGTGGAGTTGTAGGAGTCTCCAGCTGAATGCACTCTGCTGCCCGACCAGCAGGTTGTGCAGCGGATGTGAAGTGTTGTCCATGATGCTGAATAGTTTGTGTAACATTCTTCTCTCTACAACCAACTCCAGGGGCTCCAGAGCAGACCCCAGCATAGAGCCAGCCTTCTTTATTAGCTTGTTCAGTCTCTTGCTGTCACTGGCTCTGATGCTGCTGCCCCAGCAGATGGCTGCAAAGAGAATAGCGCTTTCGACAACAGACTGATAAAACATATACAGCATCCTGCTGCATACATTAAAGGACCTAAGCTTCCTCCTCAGTGTTGTACTTCCAGTCCAGTCTGTTGTCAAGGTGCACACCCAGGTATGAAAAGTTCTCAACCACCTCCACTTCCTCTCCCAGAAGGTGAATGGTGTTCAGTGTTGTTGTCCTGGTCCTCCTAAAGTCCACCACCATCTCCTTCGTGTTTGTCACGTTTAGGAGGAGGTGGTTGTTCCTACACCACAACACAACGCGGTCAACCAGATCCCTGTACTCAGTCTCATCTCCACCGTTGATACACCCAACAACTGTTGAGTCATCCGGGTATTTTTGGAGATGACAGGACTGAGTTGTGCTGGACGTCTGAGGTGTACAGCATGAAGAGAAATGGTGAGAGAACAGTCCCCTGTGGTGCTCCTGTGCTGCTGACCACCCGTTCAGACACACCACCCCGCAGTCGCACAAACTGCGGTCTGTCTGTCAGGTAGTCCGTAATCCAGGAAGTTGTGGAGGTGTCCGCCTGCATCTTCTGGAGCTTCTCCCGCAGCAGTAAAGGCTGGATCGTGTTAAAAGCACTGGAGAAATCAAAGAACATGATCCTCACAATGCTGCGAGCTTTATCCAGGTATGAATATATATATATATATATATATATATATATATATATATATATATATATATATATAAAATTAAATTATATAATTATTTTTCACATATGTTGTAAGGTAAAAACAACACTATATCAGAATAGATATTGGACAATTCTGCAAAACCCTGGATTACATTCAATTACAACATAATTACACAACTAAAACGTCTAATGCCAGTGTTTATTAAATAACTTTATTTATAAATGTAAAATTTTTTTTTACAAAGTCTGTGCATGGCACCTAAGGCATGGTTAAAGTTTGGGAAAGATCATTGTTTCAATTTAAGTGAAGCTAACTTTAACTGAGGGTCTGTAATGGGGCACAAACTCCAATGCCCTGCACAAAAGTCAGATACGTTACACAAACACACACTTATTTATTGCTTTGCTGCATGACAGACATGCTACTTCCTGCACTGACACTGGGAAATTGGAACTGGATGTAAATCATGCTCTGTAGATTCATAATGTTATTCCTAGCAATACTGTGCTGTTAAACTGCACGCACGTCATTGTATCAAAATCCCTGCTTTTCAGTGCAACAGCTGGTGATGCTCATATATCCATGAAATGCCAACTTTTGACTGGCAATACAAAGACAGGGATGTAATGGGTGTGACGCATGAAGAATCCACTATAAAACAACTGGAGTTAGAGAACAGAACATTTTAATCCAAAATATCATCAGTAAATGTCAGGGTTCAGTGTCAGGTCGCTTGAATCAAAGAGCCTCATTCTGCCAATTTGCACATGCAGCAAACAAACAGGCAGAGATCCATGCAGAAAAGGAAGAGGTGTCTTTTTCTCCGCTGACAGTAACCTCAATGCATAAAACAACCAGGAGACATTATGTATTAACTTAGAGACATGACTCACTTTTCACTCTGCTGTGGCAGCAGCTGCAATAGCTGTTTTCTCCAACACTGAATGCAAAAAGTTTGGTTGCGTGAAAAAATTTATTCAGTGCAATTAAGCCATTGTCAGGCTAATCCAAGGACTGACATCCTAAAATTGCTCCACTTCACCACCTGACATACATCATTCTTTCTTTGTTGAATTTGATATGACAAAAATCTTGGGGCTACACACTGTACTTGTGCTGAGTGGTGCATGCCAGACTGGGGGCAACAGCTCCATCTCGTTACTGCCGGCTACACCTGCAGCATTGTCGTTTCTAATGTTAAAAAAACAACTGTGAGCACGAGAGAGAGAGAGAGAGAGAGCTCCTGTTTTACTGTGCCAGTTGTACGAGCAGTGGATCTGTAGGGATCATTAGAATACCACATGAAGACAGTGTGCTGACAAACACTATTGACATCATTACATTTTAACATGCTTGCAAGTCCATTGTTTGTGCTTGTGGCTGTTTGGTTATTTTGTGGCTTCAAACAAATGAAAGTTGGTGCGACACAGCTGCGGTTGTGTTTATGCGGATCACATGCTGCAGAGCTGCCCGAAGTGCTTGTCCTGTGCCTTTCTGCTTGCTCAGATCACATCCTGTAAATGCAAGTGCAAAGAGAAATGGATGTCACTAATGCATAAAATCCTGTATTTCCAACCCAAACACAATATTGATAACGGGCAATTATGCAAAACCAAAGATTACATTCAATGCCAATGTTTAAATAAATAATTTCTGCGATAACTGCACATGGCAACTATATGCAAAAGAGATGATAGGGAGAAGGATCACAACTTTACTTTTAACCCCTGTGTTGCAGTCTAAAAACAACACATTCAATTCTCTGATCTGCTCAGTAATTGCAGTTTCATACTGTTTGCTGCTGAACAGACTGGCTGTGGTAAGTGGAGGTTAAGCGCATCACTCAAGGGCAAGTAGATGGCGGTTGCAGAGGGAGGAAAGCGTGCTACCCATTCAGCGAGGTCCAGATCTTTCCATCTGGTCTGGACATAAGCCTGCATTTTGAGGGATACTGGGGCTCCTGAGTGATATTTTATTCAACTAAAATGACCATGTTTCCTGATGAAGTTAAGAGATTCAGCCAAGACACACACACACACACACACACACCAGTGACACAAGTAGCTCATAAATACATATTGTAAAAAAACATCTCACACTTTGTACTTCACATGTCCTAAACATGTGGTCAAAAACACCCTGATTTCAGCCAGAGTCTGTCCTTGACTTTGGCTCATTGTGTTTCTGCCTGTTTTATTTTCTTCCTCTATTTAAAGAGTTGACCTTACTCCTTCAATGAGAAGCTGTAGTGCTATTTGTGAATCTACACAAACACACACACATACAGTATATATATATCCACACAGACATCTTGATTGAGTGACAAGGTGAGGAAAAACTCAGACTGATGGATGTCATTTTCCATCATCACCTCTTCCCGCTTTCAGCTTTAATGTTTAAACTCGTCCTCCATTCGCCCTCTCCAACTTATATTCTGTTGCATTTCCTGCGGTCTTTTATTTAGCTTCAATCTGTTTGTCCAATTCAGGGCCCGCCGTGGCCTATCCCAGCACACACGAAAGGTGATGGATAATATAGACTCACCAGTTGACCTGACCTCTACGTGTTTGGATTGTCTGAAGAAGCACCCAGAGGAATCCCACAGGGGAACATGCAGAAAGGCCTCAGGTTGTCAGTGGGTTTGAACTTAAGACCTCCTTGCTTGAGGCAACAGTGCTAGCCACCGTTTGAACCATTTCAGTAGAGATAAGACTATTTCTTGTTTACTTTTTTAGTGCAAGCGTGTGTTTATGTGACTGTGTTGATTTATGTGTGCAATGTACGTAATTGCAATGTGACGTGCACCTGCATATTTCGTTTCGAGTCTTCCTACCACTCAAAGTGCTTTCCAATACATGTCACATTCACCCCATTCACACATATTCATACACTGGTGGCAGAGGCTACCATGGAAGGTGCCAAGTACTCATCAGAAACTGAAAGTAATACCTTCACACACACTCACACTATATTCATCATATTCATGCATGTACGTTGTTGTTACCTTTTGTTTAAAGAGAGTAGGGACTGATTCAAACTCACAACTTTTCAGTTATGACTTTGAACCACTCACAGTATGTCTTAATTATTCCACTGTTCCGGCCTTCTAATTATCTGTGAATAAGGTCAAATAGGTTTTCGAAAAACAACAGCTTTTTTAAACAAGTCATTCAATGAAATTACCTGTAAATAATCACTTGTGTGTGAGTGAAAGAAGCCACGTTTCATTATATTATTTTCTTTGGTTGCCTTTTTTCTTTTTGTTTTAATAAAAATGGAAATCAAATATATGGTCACTTAAAGAAACAGTTGCTAGGGAACTGTTTGGGTTGAAGTTTTTTAGGTTTATTTGTATCCGCATGTTGATATTTGAAATTGTAAAAAAGGTCTGTGAAAGTTCACTGGTCTATTTCAGCACTGTCATCTGAATGATTTGGCTGTTGCTGGACCTTCAGATAACATGTATGGCCCTCCAGTGGATCTGTCGTTTAAAGACATCAGCCATGTTACAGGTAGTATTATATTCCTCTCATTTTTACAGTCTGTAGCTTTACACTAGGTGGTATTTTAATTTTTTATTATTCCTTCTGGTATCCATAATATCCCTGCAGTTCTCTTAGCTCTTCTGTAATAACTCGTAAGTAAGCTTACATTTGTCATGGGAAGGTGTTATTTGCCCTCCCTGCATTTCTAGTTAATAAAAACCTTTTAACGTTAGTGGTGTGATCTTCCGTGACAAATCTGTCAGTTGTTTTCACGTGTCAAGTGCTGTGATGAAAGTAGTGTACTGACTGCAATGCACCACCTTAAACAAACTGATTTTGCAACATAGATATAAATGCAAATATATAAGAAAAACTGTAACACTGTACTGTGTATTTCTGATTCAGGTGCGTTGGCAGAAATGCCCCGAAGTGGCCTGCGGCCTTTAAACACAAACTCAAAGGGGAAGTACCTGAGCTGCTCCATGCGTCTCAGCAACAACAGCATCACTGACCTCACTGGCCTCCAGTACATTCTTAGCCACTTTTTGGCTCAACCGTTGAAGCTGGGCTGGCTGGACCTGTCCTTCAACAAAATCACATGCATAGACCGGGTGAGGTTTTCTCTCTTTCTTCTCTCATATGTTTGCATGTTTGCTTCTTCTGTTTCTTTGCTGTCTTTCTTTCTGTTTTTTTTCTTCCTTTTCTCTTTGCTTTTCAATCATTCCTTGTCTGCCAGCTTTTTAAAATGTAAACTTTTTATTTAATTTGTTTATCTATATTTATACTATATGATACTTACGTATACTCTACTTACTGTATTAGAATTTAAGTTTCTTTTCCAAGGAAACTGTCATTTATGAATTAACTGCAACTGATCATTAAACGTCTACCAGTGTTGATTAAATTACTTCAGCGTTGGGCATCAGCTCATACCTGCTTGTATTATTTAAGCATTTTCATGTTGTTAGATCTAAATTTGCAATTTAGCTGTGTGTGTGTGTGTGCTTCAGGGTTTTTGTGAGCTGCGTGAACTGCGTGTGTTGTACCTTCATGGCAATTGCATCTGGAACCTGTCAGAGGTAGACAAGCTGGGAGAGCTGCAGTATCTACACACCATCACCCTACACGGAAATGCCATAGAAACCCACAAAAGCTACAGGTGGAGACTTAATTATCTTTCAATTTACACAGATTTTCTTCCCAACCTCACTTACTCACACATTCGGCTTGGCTGGTAGATGTTTGTCTGTAACATGCTATTATTTGCAGTCGTTGTTTTCGTCGCTCATATTACAGTACATATCCTGTTCCATCTGCCTAACAACTGATACACACACACAAACACACACACAGAAAGAAGGTCACCCTTCATTGGTTCGATTGCATGCATTGAGCATCTTAATTTAATTTTTTACCTAATTTCATACTACAGTATCATTTATGTGAAATACCTGTGAAGTACTGGCAAGGTCGACTTTGTATTGACTGAAAGATATCTCCCATATTCAAGATTGAATTTGTATTTATTACAGGGACGTGCACATGTCCCTGGAGCCCCTGGATTTAAAGCTTATTTAGTGCTTGTGTTTGTGTGTGTTTAGGAGTCATGTGATTTCCGCCGTGCCTCAGTTGAAGACAATGGATTTCAGTGCCGTGACACGTGAGGAGCGGGTCTTGGCAAATGTTAAGCACCACTGCACCAACCGTGGTAAAAACACCACAGAGAATGTCCCATGACTGTTTACCAAGTCATTTATTTGATTCATCAATGTTTAACCCACTGTCACAGCTTTGAAATGAAATGTTTCCTATCCCGAAAATATAATATTCATCGTTTTTGACTCTGAATTTTTTAAATCTTCTTGAGTTGATGCGTTAAATAATGCCAGTAAAGCTTGCTGAAATTAAATTGCTGGTTATTTCTGGAGTCCAGAGGTTTCCCAAAGTCCCAGTTGCCAGCTAAATCTATCTCTGGCTGGCTACTTCAGTGTGCATAAATTACAGTATGAACTGACTGAACAAGATAATGATAAGGTAACTACAAAACTCTATTAGTATTGTTTGCAATAGAAAGGGTAGGCTTATTCACAAACATATTTGACTTATGGTTGGAATATGAGAGTTTTGTGTGTTGTTCAACTGGTCATAAAATGTGACGGTGTTGGCCTGTTTTACAGATATTACTAATGTAAACAAGTAACTAACAGCACAAGATTACAATGGGGTCATAGATTGTGCCTTTTAATGTGAGCCAGCCGTTCTGCTGTTTTTACTGTAGTTTAATTTACTTTTATCCCAGCCCCCTTTTCAGTGTATACAACCTCTGTTTTGTTTATGTGTGCACTTTGGGAGTTCTAATTATTGTGGCAACAAGAGCACAATTATGGGTCACCTGAACTGAATCTGTAATATAAAAGCAATGTTTGCGTGTGTGTGTGTGTGTGTGTGTGTGTGTGTGTGTGTGTACTGTATGTAATGTGAATGGAGGATGGTTTGTTTACAGATACATGCACACACACACACACACACACACACACACACACACACACACACACACACACACACACAAATAACACAAATATGAATGTGATACATTCAGTTTACATTGTAAACAGCTTTAGGTATCTGCTATTAACGTCTGGTCTTGTTAGAGAAGAAATGTTGACCATAAATCAGGCCTGAGGCTGATTTAACTGGCTGCTCTCCAGGCTCTATTTGGTGCAGAATCATGTATCAGTGTTTCTCCCTGCAAAATCTTTAATTGGCGGGATGGAAATGCCCCTGAATCAGCATTTAGACCATGTGACACAAAAGCTGACCGCTGAAACCAATACTAATGAAATTTTTTGAAACTGAATTTAGTCCTTGCGGGACTAAACACTGAAATTGATGTGTGTCTAAAGTAATTCTCTGTGGCAGTATTTAGACCTCAGCTTCCTTTGAAACCTGTACTAACATGGCTCTTTTGAAACATCATTTAGACCGTGTATTTCAAACTGTGCAATGAAGCCAATATCAATGACTATGCTTCAGTCAGGATGGCAGCTGCTCTCAGCAGGAAGGCCCACTTAGACTTTTACAGTGCTTAAGGAAGCACTTACATGCACTTTACAGATTTTGACTTTCATTGTTAACATTTCAGATGTGCTTTTCTATTTCAGTATGTATATATATATATATATATATATATATATATATTTTTTTTTTTTTTTTTTTATTATTATTTTTTTTCAACAAAGGATCTGATCATTGTTTTCAGGAAACAGGAGATAAAGACACACTCCTGTCTACCTCAGTGGTGCTGAGGTAGAGCAGGTGAATAGTGTTACCTTCCCAGCTTTCTGCCCAGAACCGTAGTTGAGAACAGACTGGCGTTCAGTGATTACCTTAGTCTGGCTCACAGCTGGTAACTAGCTTTAGCAGCCCGGGCCACTCCGCCAGTCAAAAAGATGAATAAGACGTCGTTGCGGCGTTCGTCAGCAGGAACCTTATTTCTCCATTACAGCAGTAATTCACACATTACATGGCTCGTCGGCACTTCACTAGAGATTGCTTAGTCAGTCTCACTCACTCAACAGTTACTACTTCCCCCAGCCACGTTAGTAGATAACCCACTTGTTTCTCTTCCTGTTTCCCACACTGCCACTGTCCTTAAAGGGGCAGGATGGGTCACACTACCCCCACTCTGGATGATGATTAAACCCTTAACATCATTCCAGCACAGTCACATTATAAGGAAGAAAACATAAAAAAAAACATCATCTATCTACACATTTCGAATAACCCCTACTTCCCACAGTCCTTGAATAGGTCCTTCTTCAGTGGAAGACAGCTTAAAGAGAAAGGCAATGTCTGTACAACATCAATGGACGCATATCACATTTGTTTTTTTTTTTACAGTAATGCAACCAGTGCTCACAACACTACGTCTGCGTCAATACTGAAAGTATAGTGAGGGTGTTAGCCATTTAGCTGAAATCTGGCGGGATATTACTCTAAGGTGTAACATACTGCAGGAGTAAAACAAGTAAACCAACAAATAAACAAACCCAGCTTGCCAGTTTCAGTCAGTCACTCAAAACCCAACAACATCTTAACAGCTACTTAACGTGCCAGAGCATTAAAACAATAACTTGTGAACTATTAGTGCCCAGACTCCCTGTCATTATGGTTTCAACTAAACTTAACCTATAAGATGTGAACAGGATACATCTCAAACTTTCGATCAAATTACAACTTACAGCATTACAACTCTGGGCAACTGGGCAACGTTTTTTTTTTCCTCTGCGAAGGGCAGCCTGTACGCACGACATATGAAGTTCAATGTCCAACCCAGTCACCAAACCTGCTCTGCGAACTGCGGGTCGGCCCACCTGCAGGGTGTTTGATCCCAGCCTCGCCAGGTTGAGGCTGGGTATGGGTGTCAGAAAACTGGCTGCTACCCGGCAAAGCTGGCGAGGAGGCTGGCAGCGAAGACTGGAAACCCTGGAGGTCCTCATCAGCAGTATCATCAGTATCCACTGAAGTATCCCCCAGGAGAAGGGGACCGATATCTAAGCCAGCAGGGGGTAACACCTCCTCACTGGGGCCCCCGGTGTCAGCATCTTGGAAAACCCAGCCATTGTCCAGCGGTGTCCTAGCATGGTAAGGTTCGAGCATGTCATGGTGAACTACCTTGGCCTTTGTCCTGGGGTTCTTTTGGATCCGGTATACTAAGTCGTCCAATAGGCCCACAATGAAGTAGGGACCTTCGTAGGATGGCAAGAATTTCCGTACTTTGTTTTTCACTCTCTTGGTACCTTTGATCAGATACCACACTGCATCCCCGACCTTGTGCTGGACTTGACAGATGTTTTTGTCGTCTTTTAGCATGCTCAACAGATCTTCCCAGAGCCTCCCGCGCCAACTGGTGAGCAAGCTCCACCTGTTCTCTGAGTTGGACGACATAATGTGGAGGAGTAGTAGCCTGGTTACTGTCTGGTGGCAGCAACCAGGTCCACTGGCTCTGTTATCTCCCGCCCAAAAAGCATCATGTTCGGTGTCAGGCCCGTTGAGACGGGCGAGAGTCCTCTCCACACCGAAGCATCTGTTCCATCACGGAGCTGCGGTACAGGCGGGGCAGGAGAATCTGGGGATAGAACACTTTCCCTTCAGTGCAGTAGAATTTCCTTAACAGTATTCCATCTTTCAGGTAGAGCCTCTTCCACTGTTCCCAGTAGGCTTTGGTGGCCGGGCTGCAGTGTGCTACGTTGGCCCACCGCGGTCGGTCTCCCATTTGGTCCATCCACTCCCTCACTGGTACTATGTCTGGGTCAGCCATCTGAGCACAGTCCAACTGCTCCTGGGTCCAGCCACTGAACAGGTCAGTCCTTGGAGATTCACTCACCCGGCAGATCTTTGGATGGGACAGGTCACCGCTGCTGCCACTGGACGGCTCCACTACCCCCACTGGAGGGAGCCTCGTGGAGGTTATCACAGCAGTTCCTTCAGCAGGGCCATCGGTCAGGTTACATTGCAACCCTTTATGGTGCTGTTGTTGATGGATGTCAGGCTCCAGCACGCTGCATGGGCACAGCTTACGACAGGGTCTTCTAGAGAGTGTGTCTGCATTTTGATGATGCCTCCCGGACAATGTAGCACCTGGAAGTTGTACTCTGCCAGTTTTTCAAAGTAGTGGGCGAGCTGGCCCTCTGGCTCCCTCAGTTTAGTCAACCAGTGCAGACTGTACTGTATGTAATGTACTTAGTGACGACGTGTGTGTCACACGGTTTTAAGGCGACGTACCTAGTGACGACGTGTGTGTCACACGGTTTTAAGGCAACGTACCTAGTTCAGATGCACCTGATGGGCCAGGGAAATAGTCTGAACGATCCAGTTGCTGATCGTGTGTTTAGAAGTAACACCAGCAACTGGTCTGCTTTCCTCCACCGGGAGGACCTCAGAGTGAAAATACTGCCCGGTCAGAGCAGATGAAGTCTCCCGTCCTCCGCTGTCACATGAGGTGGGGGATAAAACGCCTGCAGCACTGTAGACCCTGCCAACCTGGACGGAACCTTAGGGACATAGCCCGGACAGGATGGCTCTGACCGGGGAAAACTCCAAGCATTGAGGAGAAGCCGAAAGTGCCTGGAGATCCCCCACCCTACTCAGAGAGGTGATAGCGAGGAGAAAGGCCATCTTAAGGGTCAGGTGCTTGGCCTCAGCCGACTCCAGGGGTTCGAAGGAGGCTTCAGCCAGTGCTTCGAGAACCACTGCCATGTCCCAAGTGGGAACCCTGGAACGAGTCATGGGTCTCATCCTCCGGGCTCCACGGAGGAAGCGCACGACCAGTGGAAGCCTCCCCAGAGGCCCATCCCTCAGAGGGGCGTGGAACGCTGCCATGGCAGCCACATACACCTTGAGTGTGGATGGGGAAAGGCCAGCAGAGAAACGGTGCTGGAGGAACTCCAGTACCATAGTCACCGGGCAGGTAACTGGGTCCACCGCCCGTTCTCTACACCAGGTGGTAAACACATTCCACTTCAGGCTGTACGTCCTTCTGGTGGACGGGGCTCTGGAACTGAGCAGCGTCTCAACTGTTCCCGCCGTCAGGCCCGCCTCAAGGAAATGAGCCCCCTCAGGGGCCAGACCCACAGTCTCCACAGGACGGGGCAAGGGTGAAAGACCCGGCCCTCTGCCTGAAACAGCATGGCGGGCCCTTCAGGAGCGATATTATGTCCGAGAACCACACTCGGGCCGGCCAAAACGGGGCTACTAGCAGTAGGCTGACACCGTCCTGACGGACCCGCTCCAGAACCCCCGGGAGCAGAGCGACTGGGGGAAAAGCATACAGACGACGCCTCGGCAACGTCTGCACCATGGCATCCAGCCCTAGCGGGGAGAACCACAGTGGACAGTGCGTAGTCTCTTGAGACGCAAACAGGTCCATGTCTATAGGGCCGAACCTTTCGCACAATAACTCCACCACCTCGGGGTGGAGTCTCCATTCCCTGGGCCTCAGCCCCTGTCTCGACAGCAGGTCTGCTCCCTGATTCTGGGTCCCCGGGATATACGTCACTCTGATAGACAGCAGTCTCTGCTGGGACCACAGAAGGATCTGATGTGCCAGCTTGCATAATGGGCGCGAGCGCAGACCCCCCTGGTGATTCAAATAGGCCACGCCCCACCCCGTGAGTGAGGCGTTTGTCAAAACGACATGACGCTCCCAACACGGGACCATGGGACAGGAACCAAGGTTTCCTCCATACTGACAGGGAACGAAGGCACCTGCTCGTAATCCATATCAGACAGAAAGGATTTCCCCTCAGGGATAATCCCTTGGATTTTAACCACCACTGCAGGGCTCTCATGTGCAGCAGGCCAGACGGGATTACGCTGGACGCTGCCACCATGAGACCCAACACCCTCTGAAAGTGTTTCACAGTGATGGTGCGGCCTAGCTTCACTCTGGTCACTGAGGACAAAATGGACCCGAAGCGTGCAGGCGACAGGTGGGCCCGCATTGTCGTCGAGTCCCACACCACCCCTAGGAATGTAGTCCATTGGGCAGGTGTCAGCACGCTCTTCTTCGCGTTGAGCCGCAGCCCCAAATGCTGAAGGTGGGCGAGAACGACATCTCGATGCCGAACCGCTAACTCCCGAGACTGAGCCAAAATGAGCCAGTCGTCGATGTAGTTCAGTATGCGGACGCCTTGGAGCCTCATCGGGGCCAGAGCTGCATCCATGCATTTGGTAAAAGTGCGAGGGGAGAGTGCTAGGCCGAATGGAAGAACCCGATACTTCGCCCCCGAAGGCGAAGCTCAGGAACTTCCTGTGAGAGGGACGGATGGAGATGTGGAAATATGCGTCTCGCAGATGTATCGTGACAAACCAATCCTCGGATTGGATGTGGCTGACGATGGTGGGGATGGTGAGCATCTTGAACCTGAATCTCTTCAGAGATTGGTTCAGGGACCGCAGATCTAAAATCAGACGCAATCCTCTGGCTTTTTTGGGAACTATGAAGTACCGGCTGTAGAACCCGGACTCCCTGACTGGCGGGGAAATAAGTTCTATGGCCCCTTTCTCCAGCAGAGAGCAAACTTCTTGTCCCAACACCTGGCTCTGCTCCGAGTGCACCGCAGTCCAGACCACCCCGTTGAATCTGGGGGGGGCGGACCCGGAACTGCAGCCTATAGCCATCCACTACGGTGCGCAGGGCCCATGGGGAAATGTTTGCAAGGCTCCGCCACGCCCCTCGGGGCTGGTGGCCGGTGTTATGCGTGGGAAAAAATGCCGATAACCCGCGGTGTGTGAGCCAGAGCGCCTCCCGACTGCGGCCCCTCGTGGCAGGCAGAACGGCGCGTGCTCGCTGGAGGCTAGCGCGTCCCGAGCGCTGACACGGCGGGATGTCACGAGGGAGGGGACCTCGATCGCCCTCTCTCGGGGGGGGTGGGGCGGCTCAGGACCTCTTCCCCTGACCCCGGCGAGACTGAAGAACGGTCCTCAGATCCGTTGTCTAGGGTGGCTGTGGGCGAGAGCGCCACCTCGAGTCCCGAGTGTGCTGAGGGGGACCACGAGAAGCAACACTCTGGCGGTAGGAGTTGGACGACGGCTGGGACCGTCTCTCTCTGCAGCCGTCGCCATCCTGGACCCAGACGGGTGCGGGAGATACTGCTGGAATGCCTCCCCTTGCGTCCTGGCATGCTGAAACCTGCTGACGACGGCGTCCACCGCCTCGCCAAACAGGCCAGAGGTCACGACCGGTGTGTCGAGCAGGAAGGTCTTCTCCCTCTTCTGGAAGCCCGACAGGTTGAGCCACAGGTGCCGCTCCGTGGCCACCAGCGCGGACATAGAGCGGCCAATGGCGCGGGCCGTCTCCTTTGTGACTCGGCGTGACAAATCCGTAGCTCTGCGGAGCTCAGTGATGTCCTCCTCAGAGGGGCCCCCTCCCGAGTCCATGTCCTTCAGCAGGTCGGCCTGGTATGCCTGCAAAACCGCCATCGTGTGCAGGCTCGCACCAGCCCGGCCCGCCACCATGTACGCCTTGCCCACCAGAGCAGATGTCACGCGACATGGCTTGGTAGGCAGCGCCAGCTCTTTAAGGGACGACGCAAGACCGGGCGAGAGTAATGTCACAGTAATGATTACTCTACAGGTTATTTAGTGCTTTAACACACCCTGAAGTTTGCCCTATCCTAGTTTACCCTAGTTTTTCAGTGTACAAATAAATTGTATTTGATATGTCAGGAGTTCCTGTCAGGGCAAAAGTAAAACGTGTTACTTTCGTCCCGCTACAGTGACCACAAGTGTTTCTTGTGTCCCACTGCTAATGTGATGACTTTCTCTGTGTTGCAGCATGTATTGAAACATGTTTATGTTACATTATACCAACAGATTATGCCAAGAGTGAGGGTCAGAAAGATAGACAGAGGTCTAATTCAGCCAGATGTTTTCATGCACATTTTGGAATTACATATAGATACATGACTATTTTTGCATTATTTTGAGAATTTATATTTATGTTATGAATATTCATTTTCATATTGTTGAAGAAATGTTTTATAAAATGGATTGACATTGCCAATAAAAAACATTTTGAACAAGTATACAGTTGGATTACTTTTGAAACATTTGAAGAAACTGTAAATAGTTCATAAATAAAATGAAAATGTATAAATTTCATAATTACATTTTCATTACGATTAAGATAAAGGACAAAATACATTTGCAGTTACATATTTACAAGGTCATAGTCAAGTATATTTAATAAGAACAAGGCAAACACAAAAAATCTAGTTGTGTTACTTTCAACCCTCCTGTGTGTTACTTTCGACCCTCCCTACTTTCAGCCCTCCTGTGTGTTACTTTTGAACCTCCTGTGTGTTACTTTTGACCCAACTGATGGGGTCGAAAGTAACAATGTGCTACTTATGTGAAAGTGAAATTATACGGAAGTCGTTCTACATTTGTAGAAAATACCACCTGATATGGATAGACCACACCTGTGAGTTCATGACCACAGCAAAAATATATCACTGTCTACAACATAATCTTTTAAAATCATGTTTTTCTGAAAAATGGTACTTTCACCCCTGCTCTCCACTAATAGCATGTTTGCAAAGTTCAAGGTAGGAGGTAAAAGGTAGATTTATTCATAATTTTACAACACAGGGTTGTATAACAAAAAAATGAATACAATCAGGTTAAATGTTATAGATATTTTGTAGACACAAGGTGGTTTCTTACTTTTGTTATCTAAAATGTCCCAGTAACACCACTTTTTGGTAATTATACTGGTTTTACAGAGTTGTCTCCAAAATCAACCTATCCAAAATAGCAACTTGTCTGTTGTTATCTTACTGTAGGACCATCACATTGCAGCCAGTGGGTCAGTGAAGGCAAGATGCTTCCATCAGCTACTCATAATGAAAAATAGCAAATAAAGCAATGGAGCAGTTGAGCCTAAAAACAGAAGGCAACCTGAGTTTCCTGAAACTTAAATCTGTATCTTTACATGCTGTCTAAATTTTGTTGATTTGGCCATCACTCATACAAGATATGATGTTTCACTGAAGTGCAATTTAATTGGAAGAGTGCAGTAATTAATCATTATCTTAGTCACACTCCTCATCTCATAACATTTAATGAACAGCTTCGCCAAGAACAAGCGTGCGTGATGAAAATGACTCACCAAATTGAGTAGAGATATGGCAGACCGACTTAACCAGGTAGAAAAATAATGTTGTTATCCTGAAGTTGCAGAGTGGCAAGGTGCAAATTAGATCCTGGCATTATTTTCAGGATTAAATATGAATAAACACTATTTTATGATTTTGTTTTTCTCTGTCATGGGATTGGGACAGGACAGAAGTATTTTTGTGGGAGTGGGATGGCACAGGAGAGAAAATCCACTCATGTGTCACCCTCTAGTGCAAATATTATGCACCACAAAGACAGATCACGTGTTTGTCAACAGTTGATTTAAAATCATACAATCAACAGTTTGACCAGTGTCACATGATGCAAATCACATTGAAAGGGTGGATGGTGTGAGCAGACATGTCCTGGTGGAAATATTTTGGCTGGATCTCAGGATGCAAGTGCACCACTGAGATTGGAAACACATTATCAGTAGGTTTGTAGCAGCTGGCATAAGCCACAGCCAATCAAGTTACCTGTTTTCCTTTCCTTTCAAAACAACACAGTGTGTGCCATGGCAGTATGACAATTTCATGGTGAAAAGAAGAGCCCTGAACAGATCTGCCAAAACACTGACGTCTTTGTGCAGGGGGTGCAAAAATAGCTAAGCACAAATACATGGCACCATAAATTAAATTAAACATGTGGGACCACTGTCTAAGAGGAACACTTTGCCCAATGTGGGAAGCAGTTCAGGCAAAGAGCCACACAGATGTTGCATCTACCAGTCAGTCCCTGATATGTATAAAAACAAGTGGCCACCATGGCAATCCACACTCTTTGCATCATTGTGGCTGAGTGGTCTTTCACTGTGTCAGTGTGTGTCAGTGTCACCACAGCCACACATGCATAATGTCAGAGAGAAAACTCAAAGCTATCATCTTTAAAAGGACAGAGCAGATCTTCACATAGCACCATGTCGCTTTGATGTGGTCTGAGCAAGCAGGCGACATGCACAAATCCCAGTAATCCTCGACACTAAAACTGTGCTGCACTGCTTGATCATCACTGACACACCCCCTACAGTGCCTCTCCTCCCACTAGGTGCAGTTGTTCTCTTCTCCCGTCAGGAGATGTGACATCACTACAAGAAACAGTCAGTGTCTATAATGGATTCTGCTTGTCAAGACTGGAAGCTCAAGCTACAACAGGATGTTATATGTTCAGGTTTGGGAGAGAATCCAGCTTGAGTCGTAAAGGACAGAGTCCAGAGAGTGTTATTTTATGGGCCCAGATGTGTTGAATAAATCATTTTTCCCAGACCTAATTAAACACTTACTGCTTAGCCCTGTTAAGCTATTAACATCTGCTCTATCAAATGAACTAGGAAGGACTCCAGCACTGGATGGATTCAATGATGGCAGACTCTGTAAATATAATGTTCTCTCTGATGTTCTTCCTTTCTCTCTGCTTGTCTGTCCTTTATTTTGTCTTCATATCCATCTCAGTGCTCTATTGAATTTTTTGTTTGATTTCATTGATGAATTAGTCCTTTACTGCTTCTGTTATCAAACATAAACCTCTGTCAGCTCTTGTGCTACATAATACGTGTGGGCCTCCACTTGTCCAAATTTCTCTTCTTTTCTTACTTCTAATAAGCCAGACGACAACTAATACTACTACTACTACTACTACTACTAATGTTATTTGTTGTTCTACTTCTTCTTCTTGTATGTATTCAACATAGTGACAAAACACACTCTGTAGAGCAGTTTGTCCGTTTGGGCTACTGTAGTAACATGGCGGCGCAACATGGCAATGTCCATGTAAGGGAAAACCACGATGTATGTAGATGGAAATAGCTCATTTTAAGGTAATAAAAACATAACAGTTTAAACTAGACGAGGACTTTAAAAATAGATCCTCCTGAATATTTCACACTTTAACCTTAAAAGTTATTTCTCTACCAAAAAATACACTTTGAAAACACTTCTGATAAAGAGTCTATGCTCTAAATGAAGAAGAGAAAGAGGGTGACAAAGGAGGAGACATGGAACCTCTGTACTCACATGTGGATGAAAACAGCCTATTAAGACAGCAGTTTTTATGAGAAAAACACTGCAGTGTCTCTACTTCCTGTGGAGCAAAGCAAGTGGAGAGAGAATTTCACCTTTATGGATCAATAATATTATAAATTCTACCATGTTCCCTCGGTTAGGCGATGGCATCTTGAACCACCAGACTCTTTGGATTTTATACCTCATGCTGCACCACTTCTTATCTCCATAATAGCATTATCAGATATTTAGTTTGCCATTTACTAATTGTACAGACTCAGATGAGCATTATTAATCTGTGAATCATCATTCTTTTTCCATTGTGTCATCTGTTGGGAACAACAAACCTCTCTTGTACTGGCGGTTTGTCTTGATAAGTTCAGGCCTACTGATCTTGGCTGCCATTCCCTGAGCTCAATAGGATTTGGTGTAATCCCACAGAGCAGAGCAGAGCAGATGGACACACAAGTAAGATCACAGTGGTATAGGGGCTATAATTGGCCTAGCCTTCTGCCTGCAAACCCCTTTTACTGGTAGTAATTTCAATCCTTTGATTATGTAATCAGATTTCAAATTAGAGTAGCCTCTGTTATTTTTTCTTTTCTTTTATGTTTTTACTAAATTTACAGTAACTATAATGTAATCCCACAGAGCAGATGGACGGACAGGTAGGTTCCCAGTCATACAGGAACACGAACTGGTCTGGCTCTTTGCCTTTATCCATCTCATATGAACTTTGTCATCAAATTACAAAATAAAGAAAGTCATTACGAGATGCGCTGTGATGTCATTGAGCGGATGGCTCTTTTACAGCGATCACATATTTTATTATCAAAAGATAAAGCCCTGAATAAAAACACTTCTGGTTGAGCTGCATTATTATATCTACAGTAGTCTGCTGCAAAGCACTTTGGGATTCTGCATCATTTCATCCTGGTAATCTCTCATGGTAATAATGAGAAACCTTTTGCCAATTTGCAGATGACACATCTTAGTTAAGGAAGAGGAATGGCAACAACAGTGTGATTGATGAATTCAGGCAGAGATTTGTCTTAAACAAGGTACTATACTTCATAAGGCCTTCATAATTCTGTAATGTACTGAATTACTTGAAATACTTGTAGATGAGTCAAAAACTTTACTGTGTTACTGTGCGATGAAGCCAAATAGAGGTGGAAGTAAAGCTGGATGAATTGTCAAAACAGGTTGGGCAAAGGGTTACTGAATTAAAGTCCTCCTTCAATTTAGTTTAATTTTCTGTCCAGACTGGCTAATAGAGTAGATACAATGTAAATGAAGTCAGTATTTACTATTCTTGTCTTCTAGCAGCCTATTTTTACGTATGCTGATATATTTTCATTTTTTTAAGTACCAATATGTAGTTTAGGCAAGTACAATGACTCACAAAATAAATAATTCTTTGCAATTGCCTGGAAAGTAATCTCCTTTCAAAACAAACAGTACACAGATCAGCAGGCTGAGAAAAAATCTTTATAATATGAAAACAGTGAGAGCTCCAGAGCTGGATTACACAAAAGTTTTCTAGAGAGGCTTTAGAGACTCATCAACCCATGCTGAAGATGTCTAATCAACTTTTTACAGTCTTTGCAGGAGTCCAGTTTTGCTCCTTAAATCTACATATTCAAAGAAATTATTTTTAAAGGTGCTGACCGTGATGCTTCTTTAGCCAGCATGTATTCTGCATTTCCCCCTGTGCCAATAGACTGATTACAACGTTTAACTATTTGTAGGAACAACATATTTCATAAAGGCTACCATTATGGCAGTTATGAGAGACTTTTATTCAGAATGATTAGTCAAAACGTTGCAATAGATGTAGTATTACAGGTATTCTGGGCGTACATATTGGTAGCATGAGCTGTAGACATGCAGCTTTGGTGAACTGGGGTTACTTGTTTTTATTGGGAATACTTATTTGTCATGTATGGTGCAGAGTGTTGGAAAATAAAGTACTTTTACTCAAGCACTCTACATAAAGGGAGAATCCACTGACTTTACACAACAAAGCTGTTTACAGGTCTTGGGTAGTACTAATGCATATAAATTCTATAAAAACTTCTGTGGCTCCAGAGGGAGCTGCGCAGAATCTGGTAAATTGCGAGTGATGTGACTTAAGGCAGCATTGGTTGATGCTGAAAACTATGCGTTAAATGAAAAATGAAATGAAATGAAAAATGAAAAATCTTGGTGTGTGGTAGAGCTGAACCATTTGGAGAAAAAATCTAATTTCGCTTTTTGTGCCATATATTGCGATTACGATTCGATTTTTTTTAATTGAAGTTTGTTAAAGTTCAATATTAAATGCCAGAGTTGTTTTTGACGGAAGCAGCATCAAGAAGCACAGTGCAGATGAACCAGGCAGGAAGTCAGACAAAGAACGGCATAGAGAAAGAAGTTTTGACAAGGAAAAAAGTATGCCTGGAAAAAAAAGACAATATCTCTGATTCTGCTGCAGCGAATCTAACTGTCCATCATGAATCCAACAATGTTAGGCTATAGCACAATTTAGAGTGTTAGAGCCTTCCTCTCACCCAATGAGAGGGCTCCAGACCCACATCTATAGATGGATGTTACCCTCATGTAAATTCACTGACCTCTTGTCTATGATACTCAACACTAGACTTTGCTATATGTGTTTGTTTATTCACTTATTCATGTGAGGTGTGCGCAGTGTCCAGTGTTTAGGATTACTGGTTTACTGTGTAGCTATTAAGATACCACAGCTGCATGTTCTGCATCGACACAACTGGAGAAAGAGTCAAATGGGTGGGGGATAACTTCAGCAGTTGTATAAGCATACAAGAAGCATACAGAATTGAGTGTGAGTTAATCTCACATAAATAGGGCTGCTTTACAGCTCCAAAGAATCAGGTTTATGTGTCCAAATGTGTAAATCTAACACATACCTCATCATGTTCTGCGTTTTCCTTACTGACATCTCTTCCACAGTGGCCACCAGTCTCGCCTGGTCATGCAACACACTGCAAGCTGCAAGGTCCACCCTTTTTGCAAATGCATTGTGCACCTGTAGCAGTTTCATGGCACTAGGAAAATATACTGGAAGATAATCAGGTCATTTTCCCCCCTTGCTTTTTTAGATGCTAAAGAAAGCGAAGAAAACAGATGCCATTTATTTTAGGAGAGATTTGTATTTTGAAAAGATTTGTTTTACCTTTGATAACTTTTTTTTTTTACTGACTTTGAGTGTGAGAGGACACTGACGAGTTAAATTGTGATAAAACAGTGCTCGTTGTAATTCCCCCTCCGCCATGTGGCGCGCAGAGCAGAGCAACCACCCCGGTAATCCGTGCGCTTTTTGCCGTGCACATAATTATATTACGGCGGTGCACTGATCGCTGCTGCTGCTCGCTGCTCCTGCGGTAAATGCACGGCTACCTTACGACAAAACCTCCCTTTCTAACTCCGCATCGCCTCTCTTTCTCTTCCTCCAGCTAATGTCGCTAGGACTCTCTGACTCCCCCTCCCTCCCTCTCTCTCTTTGTGCCTCTCTCTCTCTGGTTGAGAAAGCAAGGGGGAATACTAGAGGAGGTATACTGTTACCCTGTGTCTCTCCTACAGAGCTCGTAGTTACCTTGCAAGTCCCACACTGGGAACTTCAACTACAAGAGGACTAGAGAATATGCCACAACAGTCCTATCCTTTTTTCTGTGTGTGTGTTTGTGTGTGTGTGACTTGAAATTAAACTACTCCTTTTTTTAATTATTTCTTGTCAAAAAAAAAGAAGTGAGGTCGATCTTTTAGCCAGGCGGGTGGATGAGTTGTGTGGATGTTATTTCCTGGATTTTCTCTTCGAGCTGCTGTGTCGTACCGCGGCTCAGAGACGGCAACAGTGTGTGGAAAAGTAGATTTGTGTGTTAAACGTATGGCTTCATCGAGGATAACACGGTAAGTCGCACAACGTCTCCCTCTTGAACCTGTATTATTTAGTAGAACACCTCTGCTCACCCATTGTATTGCATTTCTTTTATCCTCGTGTTGTATTATCCTTCCACTGTTACTAGACTAACATAGGGCTGCATAGTTCAATTTCCTCTGCGTGGTCTATAGTCTTTTTTTGTTGTTAGAAATGAAGAAGTTTGTGTGCAGATAGAAAACGCTGACCCTTCTTTTAAGTATAATGAAATATAAGGATAAGGATCAACTACAGCTGCTGACACATGCTTTGGAAAAACTGACAGTATCGACCACAGTAGTTTGAATAGTTGGAGCAGCTTCCTCGTGTTTAAGGCTAAAAGGGATAATTCGCTGTCCGTGGTGCTGAATCTGGCTGAGGAGGATTACTGCTTCTCGTTTAGTAAATAGACGTCGACTTGAATTAATTGGAGACAACTCAGCACATTTATATGCAACACGCTGCTTTCATTTATCTCAGATCTTCTGGAGCTATTGGTTATCAGTGATGGACGGTGAACATATCGATAAAGGGCAATTAAACATTAACTTAAATCCTCCCCCCCCCCCCCCCCCCCCCCCCCCCCCCCCC
>NC_060163.1:13976527-14061459 GCF_021292245.1 Micropterus dolomieu
ACGCTTGATATTGGATTTTTCATGTGATATTAAGGTGAATAAACAGAGTGGTCGTGGATTAAAGTCTGTAACTGAGCAGCAAGTTAGCCTGTAATTGTAATCTTCTATCTGATCTGTGTGTAGGCTGCGTTTTCAACAAGTAGACAAGTGCAAGCGCTTATGAGCTGCTGTCTCAGGGTCCTATCAAAAGCAGGTTACCTGAACTCGGATGTGTCTCGGATTATACAGGCAGACAGAGAGAGAGAGTCATCCGATTACCTTGAACAACGCAAGCTGTTGCCCTCTCAATCCAGAGCAGATAGTAAGGGGGAAAAGTCAAAGGTGACAAGAGGTGGGGCTGATGTAAAGTAGGTGTAACAGTTAGAAGGTGTTGCTGTTTGTTTTTTATTCAGATAGCCTGCCTTTATTATGGTCTTAATCCTGCTCTGGGTGTCAGCATGTGAACCCTTATATAATGTGAAGCTCAGTCATGTGTGAAAGTGGCTTGCAGCCAGGTCGTCAAATTCCGATGTTTTCATGCACCTAGGCGTCTCATACAGACGCACAAGGATTTAAGTTCCCCCATAACATGAGATCCACCAGGCTGCCAGAAAGCATATTTGCCGTTTCTAGTATGGCAAAGGCATGGTCCGCCCTACTCTCCCTCTGATTGGCTTAGCCTGACGTTTTTGCTGTTCTGCTGTGTACTGCAAATTCGTTCGAAATTGTTAAGCCTTAATAATTTCTTCTAAATGCAGTCCATTTGTTCACAGTAGGCCTATAGGTAGCAACACTGTGAAAGCGTCAAAGTTCTTAAACGAAAACACCGACATCACCCCAAAAGAAGTTCACGAATAGTTAAATGTACACAGTGCAATGAAAACTACCGTTCGCCACTATCTGACAGGTCGCTGTGGGAGGGCCTTAACAATCACAAGGTAGCCACGCCACATACCCCGATTTTTTATTTACTCTCAATGGGACCATAATTTACTAAATGAACATCATGCTGTTTTTAAGAAGAGTTTAAACAAGGGATTGCGAGCATAAACTCATTAGGAAAGTGTTTACTGTGGTAATAAATCATGTGAGAAGTAGGGTCATTTTCATATAGTCTTCTATACAATTGGATTTAATTTTGCGCGGTGGAGTTGCCCCCTGCTGGCCACTTCCGCATTAGCTTCACTTTTCTGACCCCGTGGTTGCCACTAAACCTAACCAAACTTTTAAGTTATCAGAGTCACACGACTGCTTACATACCGTGACTTGCTACTGCCTAACCAAGTAGTTTCTGAAGGGGTCTCAAACAGATGCTTTATCTTGGCTACCCTATCTTGAGATAGGCTACCCTTTAGCCCTTGTATGAGACATCTTCATAAACTACTTTGTTAGGTACAAAGCCTAAGTAGCCTACTAGTGACAACACATGACTAAATATTGCTGCTTTGTCTGTGTGTGTGTGTGTGATCGAGAATACTTATTGGATGTGCCATTGCTTCTCCACCTGTGTGGGTGGGTGGGATTGTGTGTGTGTGTGGTCTCGTGTACGTAAGCGCGTGCACATGTGTATGTGTGGAGAGGGGTCAGACATACAGAATGTGTTTTGTGAACCTGGGACCCGTCCACTCGTCACCATGTCAAATCCTGTTTGTCACGTTGGATGACAGAAGCACCGGGACTTTGATTTAAATAACTGCTGTTAAATCCCTGTCTTTTCAATGGGAGATTGTCTGTGAAGGAAAGTTTCACTGTAGTAAAAGATGTATTGGCTAATTAGCTAGTTATTAGTGCAGAAGAAATGTATATCAATCCTCCATTAAAAAAAGCCCCTTTTACTTTATTTCTTCACCTGATCTTGAAAATAGAGAGTCTGGCTTTTTGACCCTTGCACTGATTGTACAACCTGGATAAAATCACCTAAAATGCCAATTAAATTAGCAAAACATGTGAATTTTACTTTGGCATCAAGTATTTTAATCAGTTCTGCAATGACTAAAATGTTTTTATGTAGTGTGTTAACCCAACTTTCCTACTTTTGTGCAAATGTTTTGATATTTTAGTGCTGTTTGCACCTTAAACATAACATGCTCTCATTTGAAAATCCCTGGGATGCAAAGTGTATAGTTTAGAAGCAACCTGGATTACAAATTATGAGTATTTTGCTATTTAAAACACAAAATAACTCCAATACACACTCAAAAAGGCTATGGTTTTAGAGTCAGACGTGGACACTGCATAGTGAGAGATTATTATGTGACTGTAAATGTGGGAAAAATAAATTCATGCTTTTGTTGTGTTCTCAATCTGGATCCTTAAGACTCAAAGCCCTGCTGGTCTTGATTTCAGTCATCTGCTCACTGAATGAAATACACATGGGATGCTAAATTATCTACCTGGCTGGGTGAAGCCTGCTAATCTGGTTCCCAAGGTTCCCAATTAGGAACCACTGCTTTAGTCACGCTGTTCCCAAATGTTTCTATTTTGCGTTAGTCTGTTATTTTGCAATAAATGCAGGATTTTCTAATGCTATAACACAAGAATGCTTTCAAGGTGGTGGCTCCTTGTGGCTTCAAATTGGACAGTTTTTCTACAGCATAATAGCGAACATGTATACAGACAAATGACAGTAAGATCACCCCAAGCTATTAAAAATGAATTAAAATTTTGTGTCTAGTTATTAGAAAACCAATACAAAAGATATACAACGGTACCAAGATGTATTTCACAAATAAAATGCTGTGGGAAAGTATCAGATACAAATAGATGTAAATAACATGAAAGTGTACAATTTCACATTTTAAGCAATAATATGTTTGGGCCGCTAAAGCTATAGCTACCACCATCTAGCCTGGGTAGTCAGCTACAAGCCTACAGGAATATTGCTAGCTAAAAGCATAGTTAAATTCAGATGTTTTTCGATGTTTAAATAAAATCATTTATATGGGTTTGGGTCCTCTGTGTTGAAGTAATGTCATTATAATATAATAGTATTCCTTTATAATTATAGGCGGGATAGCCTGAATTATCTTATTACAATTGTATTGGGACTGGTGTGGTGTTGTTTCCTCACTTGTGCCAAGCAGGGCCACAGGCAGAGCTTAATAACTAGCCTGGTCTTCATAGAGGTTGGCATGTAGCCTTGCTCAAATTTCATTAAGATCACCTGGGGCTGTCCCGTTGACAATAGTGGAATAATTGACAATGACTACATACACAATGAACATTTTCCCCTCCTGACAGTTGTCTGAAATGAACATCTCAGCCATAGTTTGGTCCCCAAAGACAAATGAAATAGCATTAAGCAATGACACTGATTTGCTACTCCCCTCAGCCTAGATGCTGATATGCATCCATTCCTCTTGACATATATCAAATAGGACTTTTATGTAAGACAACTGCTGTCCTTGCATTATGATTTCTATTAAACATGACAGCAATAACTGTCTTAGAAACCAGAAAGACCTTCTAACTTGGTGTTGGTTTCCACACATGCAATTGCAGATTGTTTTGGGATAGTCTTGTTTTATCCTAATCAGCAATGCTAGCAAAATCCAGAGGGCCTCTTCTTTTACTACCTCTTTTGATTTTCCAACAGATCTCACTATACTCACAAAAGATTTAAAGTCCTCATTATAACTTGATTTGCATTTCCTCACTCCCCACCTGTGATATTGGTGCTCTCACTGGATTTGGCCCCATCCTCCCAGTGGCCAGACTAACTATTAGAAAGATGTCATATTGAATTAGCCACACTCATGTGAGCAAGGCTAACTATTCTCATTCCTGACAGATTGCATGCTATGGCTGAGTTCTTCAATTTCTGAAGGTAGAAGTGGACAATATGGACAAAATCACATGTTCTCTATCTAATCTTACTCTTCTTATTATGGTTTTGGCAAAAGTATGACCCACCTCCTATGCATTGCAGTGGGACCCATTTTACAAAAAATGCAGTTGTTCCTGTGTGCATTTCTGACCCCCAATTGCAAGGGCTTATAATTGTGTTCTTTTTGTTTAACTACACTCATAATTTTGAATGCTTCTTTCAAGATGTTCCAGACAGTGTTGTTGTACCTCTGCTGGAAGGTATATATTTAGCTTAATGCTCACAACAAGCTGTCATAGACCTGTCTTATTGAGTTAGTCAGGCCTCTGTGAACAAAACAAGCGGCTTCATGACTACAAACATAGTCTGTGGGTTTATGAACTTAGTTTAGGTTAGTGTTTCTCAACGGGGGCGGTACCGCCCCCCCAGGGGGCGTTCCGAGGACAATGGGGGGCGCTGGAAGCAATATTTTGGAAAGGGGGGCGCTGAGCTGCTTTTGGGGGGCATTTGTTGGTTTGAAATTCTAAGGTGATTTTACACTTGAGATCCACAACAATACGAGTTTAAACTTTAAACTACTTGCAACAAACTGTGGTCTGCAACTGCCAGTTTAGTCCACTTCGACTGGATGAGACTGTGTATTTTTTCTCCTTCAGCTACTTGTGGTGCAGCTTCATGCTGCCTTCATGGGAACGGGAAGTCAGAGTATCATCTCTAAAATTTTTTATAGTTTACTGTGTAAACTCTGGAAAATTGACGCTCTCTTTCTTGGTGGAAAAGTGTTTATTTCTCTGAGGAATACACCGTGAACGCCTTGTTATCGCAGTGGTTACACATTTACAAGAGGGATATCCACTGTCGGACTAACCCTGAAGGCAGCGCTGCGACACCAGCAAGTGAAGTGGACCCACCTCGCACTGTGAGTTGCAGACAGTTTGTGCCAAAGCGGACATATAGAGTAGTTTCGGTAAGCTATAAAAATGTAACGTCAAAAACTGAAGCCCTGACTTGCTCTGTTGGGGATTGTAAGCGGCACTTTATCACAAGTGCTGAAGTTAATGGAGTCTGAGATTTCTGCCTGATCACAGGTGTCGGTTAGTTTCGTCCCCGGCATGAGCACCTCCTCGTCTCATTCAGTTTTGTCTGTTAGATGGTGAGGGGATACTTCCAGCGAATCAGTAACATAATGCAGTATAGGGCATGTAGTAAAATATTATGAATTCTCTTTAAATAGGCTAATGACGTTAGCCTCCCATTACAACTTTTTTTCTTTACATGTCAGAGAACTCAGATATGTGGGAGACATTCTGAATGTGCAGAACATTTTGAACAGATAAGCAGATAAGTTGAAGAAGATAAGTTACAGTGTTTCCCAAACGTTCATTTATTTGTGGCGGCCCGCCGCAATATCAATGTTGACCGCCACATATTGTTTTTCGATTTTTTTTACTAGGCCAATTGAAAATCGTATTTGACTGCAGAGCTGCAGGCAGCGCGTATTCGCGCAGCACATCCTCTAACTCATCTCTCTTATCTGTCCATTGATCTCTCACTCTCTCTCCCTTGTGAACACAGCTGCACAAATCTGTCCAACACAACGCTGTCAATGTCGGAGACCCAGCTTTTAAAAGTTATTAGCAAGCATGTAAGGAGCCTAGCTAATAAGGAGAGCTAAGTTAATGTTTGAATACAGCTGGGTTTTTCAGGCTAGCACGCTGTATATAGCTGCGCCACAGTTACACTGTTATTCTGTGGGAAACACTGAGTTATTAACAGATGAGCTAATAAAGTCCTGTCAATAACTGAATTAAAACGGATTAATTTATTACTGAGATGAAAAGGGGCCACAAACACATTTAAATAGGTTACTTCCCCTCAAAAGAGGAGGTAAGAATCATGTGTGTTGATTCAGCAGGGATGATATTAAATAAGTTGATCTACAGGAGAAAAATATTTAAAAGCAATGAGAATGCCTGAGAGCCTCACTAGATTATATTCTATTATAATTATATATTTTGAATTGTCACCTGCCACCTGAATTTTTAGACATTTCACCATAAATTGTTGCAGAAAAGGCAGAAATTGGAGGAGAAATTTGTGTTTAAAGTGTTTAATGCTCAAAATCTTCTGAGGGAGGACCCCCATACCCCCCACTTATTTAGTGCCCCATCCAAGAAACCAGTCTCTGGATTCACACACAGTTTCTGGGAGGAACATTCACTTATTAGTTAAATATAATTACTATTCACATGGCTTTTGTTTTTGCTTTTGTTTATCTTTTCCATGTTTTTAATAAAAATAGTCACAAAAAAAAATAAAAATCAACTATATTCAGGGTAAATAGCAAACATCTTTTTTGATGGGGGGCGGTAAGGGACCAGGATAATGGATAGGGGGGCGCTGGCCCAAAAAAGGTTGAGAACATGATCAAGCATGAAATTTTTTGTATTTATATTAGCCAACTTGCCCCTCTTTTTTGTAAACTGCTAGCATAGCTGTTTCTGGTTTAAGCATATTTAGGGTTCTGCTCTTCTTACTGAGCTACAAGCATTATCATGTGAACTCTCTTTTAAGTCCCTTCTTAAAACATACTTTTATAGGAGAGCTTTTCCCGATCTTATTTGACTTTATTTTATCCCTTTTATTTTATTGTATTTTACTAATTTTATATTAAATTTTCATGCTCTTATCTTTTTTTTTTGTATTATTCTTTACACTTGTTAAAGCACTTTGTAACTTGTTTTTGAAAAGTGCTCTACAAATAAGGATTATTATTATTATTATTATCATCAAGTCATTATAGCATTGTGCATTGTGTAGATAAAAAGAAAGTAAGAACAGGGTGAAGACATCTGCTGGTCTTTTTTATCCCAGTTGTTTTGCTGAGATTCTAAAAGTTTTTCAAAATAGAATATTGCTCTTTGACATTGTGTTTTTCCTTTGGGACATGATTAAACATGATTAAACCTGTTGAGGTTTTTTGTTGTTTGTTTGTTTCTACAGGGCTTTTCATTTCCACATTTATGGTCCCCAGAGGATGAATTCCACTGATTTGACTTTGTTTTGTCCTCTAGCTCCAACAGCAATTTAACATAATGGCTTTTCAAATGTCAACTATAAAATGGATTACCACGAAATTCAGTTCAGATCCTCTCAGGATGAATTGTAATAGTTTTTCTTGCTGACCGCTAGCTGTTGCTAACAGTAGCTTATGTTATCAGCTGGCTGTGAACCAGTGGTCCAAAGCTTCTGTACTAGTGTTAGAGGTACGCCAACACACCCCTGAAACACCAAGCTTCCTGTTCAGGCAGAATCAGCAATAGGACGGCTAGCTGCACGGCTAACTCAGTAGCTATCAGCAGCTACTGATAGCAGGAAGTTTGTTAGCTGCTAAAGTAACCGCTAATCAGAAGCAAGTGGGCTTTCATGGAGAAAGGATCTAAAACTGTTCACACACAGGATGAAAAGATGTGCTGAAGCAATGGAGAGTATGAGAAAAATAATGTATTTTTTTAAATGTTAAAGCATGCAAAAACATTTTCTAGTAGAAACCCTTAATATACGTATGAACCTGAAAATGAGCATTCTACGGCACCTTTAATTTACTTTTTGGCTTCAAAGTAGTTAAAGCGGCTATAATCAATATTTTTTACAGTATCAATGTATAAAAGGGCAATGTGAAAACAATGTGACAATGTAAAAGGGGTTGCTCATATGATGAACTTACGGAAAATTATGACCTGAATCTGCAGGTTCCCCTGACTTTACAGAGATACATAGCGCATTTCCGCTCAAGGTTAAGCTGTCTGGGCTGCAACATTACTGTTTTGGTTCGCTCTCACCGCTCTCATAGAGTCATTTTCAGCCACAGCAGGCTGCTGTTTGCAGTGAAAAAGCTCTAAAACCCACTGCACACTACCTGCACAACACCACCACCACCACCAACAACAACAACAACAGCAGCACACAGTTAGCACAACTAGCTGCTGAACATGGTTGAGCATTTAGCAGCTAAAGAGTCAAATAATTCCCTCAGGAGTTGGCAGAGACCAAAAGCAGAGCAATACCAATGAATATTGGAGGTTTATCAGGTAAACATAAACACAACTGCTAACAAGTTCTCCATATCAACTTTAGGTGATGAAATGTCAATGTTGTTTCCACAACCTGTTGCCGGTGAGTGGCCAACAAATTTTTTATTGCAGGTTTATATCTAAATATACTGCGTTTTGTAGAATTACAATTTCCCCGCAGTCACAAAACTCTTAACTTAAATATTCTCTTAAAAATTCTCTGAATAAATAAAAAATAGAAATCCAATCTGGTGCCCAACATAATGAAATATATATATACTGGGATGCTTGTCTTCTCTGTGATTGGTTTATTTCTTCATTCACAGAGATGACTTACACCATCTGTGATGCTGAAGAGAAAGACTTTACTTTTATTTGCTTTCTTCTTAGGTATTCTGTTCACTCATTTTACATTTTGTTGAAGTTGGTTGCTTGTGGTGCCAGATGCTGTTGTGGATGCTTCTGTGTGAGGGATTGAGTTTACATTCAACAATACAACTGAGTTAATTGTTCCTAACAAGATTATCTTCCTGCTGGCCAAAACACTGCCTGGAATCTGCATATCTGGCAACCCAGGCACCAGCAAACAAAGAGGCCAATTAGCAAGAGCTGCCTAACTTATTTTCTTTGTGACCAATTTTTTTATTCTGTTTATTACTTATAAGGGGCATTAAACATTTTATTGAATTGTTCGCAGTGAGTAAACACTTTATATAATTCTAACAAAAGAGCAAAGAAGTGGAAAAACAGAAAGTAATAAAAGCAAGAAGGGAATCAAACACTCAATAACATGCTAACTTTTCGATTTAAACCCTCACCCCACCCTAGATTTCCATTCCCCTAGACCTGTAGTTTCTAAAACTGGTTTGAAAATTAGTTGTTGGTTGTTTGTTGTGGGTCCCTGTACAAGGAGAAGTTTACCAGTGAGTCCCACGGTGAGATTAAATTAACTCAATTTTAATCTTGTGTGGTAAAAGTTCTGAGAACCTCCTGCCCCAGTTTAATACCCTAAGTAGCTTTTCTATCTGATCAGGGGCTCCTAAACCCCTTCAGTCCTGGACCCACATAAGACAGAATTAGTCAATGAGCCATAGACATATTATAACGTGGTACTATGTTTGCCATGTAGATTCACCATCTCCACTGCGGATGCTTTCTCATAATTTGACATATTGAGGTAATGATACATGGTCAACAACAGTTGGTGCATCTCTTTAGTGTGGTTGGGAATGTAAAAGTGGGACATAACCAGTGGGCAATGAGGTAATAAAGTGGCAGGCTTTCACCCATGTTGCAGCTACCTAAGGCAGACTCCTTTTATGCCACCATTCTAGAAACAGTCAACACAGCTGTAGTGGTTATTTAGGGTCAGAAATGCGCTATGTTATTTTACAAGAGACCAAGTGATATTGGTGTTTTACAGGGTGCATAAATAATGGCTTTTATATATCTGTAAAAACGGAATGTTAAGAGTAAAGGTCATTTTATTGTAACAGGTGACAAGTGTTAACTATCAGACGGACAGCATGTGAGGTGACAGGAATCTAACTTTTAAGTTATTGATATGTTGCAGTAAATAGTAATACAAAACAAATCCCACACAAATACAGACTAACACAGTACAAGACTAAACATAACCAACACACAGGTGTGGGATGAGTCGAGGCAGTCAATGTCCCGTAAACCTCAGTCAACCTAGGTCAGCTCCCCCACCCTGCCTCTAATGAAGGAGTTGAAGGTAGTACCTGGTTATGTTTTATCGAGATTAAATAACTATAAAATAATATATTTACTCACTTACTAGTGGTATTCAGTAATGCTGATACTTTGGGTTTTAATGTATTTTCAAAGGTTTTGAGATATACATCTCTGAGATTACTGTTGCCAACCATATACATTGGATATGAATGAAATGTCATTATTATTGGTGCAAAAATGATCTAAAATGTTACATTTAAAGCTGCTCTAATCAATATTTTGATATGAACAATAGGTCAGAATTACTTACTACAAAGATGTCGTTAATAGTGGAAAAACCCGCAGAGAATTACTGTATATAGAAACGCTTTAATTATCGTGTTTTGGTTTTGGTTTGGTTTGGTCTCATCAACTTCATATCCAGCCACAGCAGGCTTTAGATTTAGTGAAAAATCGACTTTGTCCTACTTGCCCAGCATCAAGTGTCTCACAGGCAAAGTTAGCTACTAGCTTGTAGTGAACATAGCGAAGTGTGGCACGGCAGACCAGGAAGGGGGGGAATTGAATGAAAGGCAACAACGCCACCTAGGGAATTGCGCCCCCAGGAAATACTATTTAACCCTTGATTAATTGAAGGAGAATAAAGAGAAAAAGGCACACAAGAATTTTACTGATGAGGCAGAGGCGTGATTCAAAATATACCAAAATATATTTATTTTTAATCAGCCAAGAAACAAAGAATCAGGGACTGGAACTGCTGAAAGGAAAAGAAATGTGAACCAGCAATAAAAATTGTAAAATGGTAGATAAGACATTTTTTTTATTACAATAATTAGTTAAAAACGACTTTAATATAAGTTCAAATAAAGAAAGAATATAAATCCAGTGCCCCAAAATAACTTTAACCAAAATTAAGCAGGGGTCACTTACATTTACATTTACATTTCTAGGATTTCTAGGCATACAAGGCATAGTCTGCCTTGTGGAGACGCAGACTATGCTGAGTGCCCAGGAGTGCTACCGCTACCCATCTTAAGTGCAGCTTTACAAACCTCAACGCATTAATCTTCTATCCCCTACAATAATCTTGTATTGATTGCACTTTTTGTTAACTTCTTTCCCTAGGTATTTACCACCATTGATGCGATATGTGCTATTAGCGCTTACTAGTATTTATTGCTAAGGAGGTTAGCCAGGGGAGGAGTTAAGTCAAGGCTGCACTCAACACCACCACACCTTAACCTGCACTTGGGGAATCTTTCCCCACCACAGAAGCATTTAGCAGCTAAATATACAGACATTTCTCTCAGTAGGTGGTGGAGACCAAAATATAGCTAAAAGGATAGTTAACATTAGACTTAAATTTGACATATCGCCAGGACCATGACTCCAATTTAAAAGCTAATGTTGCCTTGACTGCTGGATCTGTAAACAGGCAATCAACTTTGAAAGGCCAGAATAGGTCAAATGTTGTTTTTTTGTGTGATCAAAAAGATAATCATGTAACTTTAAGGAATTCAACAGCAAAATCTCTTTTGCAGGTCAATCTCACAGTTTCTCTATGTAATCCACAGAGCATGCAGTTCTGTGAAGATGTGAAGATTCTCAGTCACCCAGATCATAGTTATCCAAGGGAGATAAAATTAAGGGCAGCTGGACTTGGCTGGAGATGTTTTGCCTCTCATCCAAGTGGCTATTTGTTTTTAAGTTTTCTGTTTTTGGTTAACTGAGCCTTAAAAACCCTAACTGTGGGAATTAAACAAATACTTCCTTTTACCTTTAAGCAGAAGGTAGCCAGGAAATCCTTATAATTCATAGAGTGTGCAAAGCCACCCAAGCGTAACCCTCTGATGTGCATGCCATGCTGTTTCAACTGTTCTATTGGGTGAAGACACACACGGCAAAAATATCACAAATGTGACACAAAGATTACATTTCTGTCTTAAAAGCAAAGCACCACTTGTTGATAAAATAGTGTGTCTTACTATTAAGGCTACATTATGTTGTTTGTCTCAAAGTGTATACATTCACAAAAACAGAGAGTTTAGTGCAATTGGAGAGTCACAGATGACTATGTGTGTGTCTGATGTACCTGAAGATGCTCTCAGGCTGTAATGTGATACACTCCAGAGTGGCAGGCACTTTAAGCAAAACCCACCCTCACACATAACTGTCAGCAGAAATTTCCATTATCGGCGGCATAGACAAAAAAAGGGTAATGTGAAAGACTGTGTGAGAATTTATTGTTTTATCTCTCAGTGTGCTGTTGTCTGTCACAATGGATGAGTATTAGTGTGTGTGTGTGTGTATGTGTATACAGGAGTTTGTGTGTTAGTGGCCACACACAAGTCACAGCAGGTTGCCAGTGTTAAGTCTCGCCTCTGGCTCAGTGTGTGTGTGCATGAAAGAGCGAGAGAGGGAGGGAGATTACAGTGGCTATTGCCAACTTCAAAGTGTCTACTGGTGTTGTGCCAGGTCAGCATGTTTACACAGGAGAATTGGTGTTGGGACACAAGCACACACACACACACACACACACACACACACATACACAGTCACACAGTCACACAGTCACACAAACTCCTTGAACATGCACATGTGTAGAAACACCTTATCTCCTGTTCTGGCTCCTGAACATACACACACATAACACACACACCGCCCACAGTGCATTGGTCTTATCAGTTGTCCCAGTGAGTTAGGGGAGGCATTTAATCAGGGTCAACGCACAGCTCTTGGCATCAAACTGATTCCACCACCACTCTCTCTCTCTCTCTCTCTCTCTCCCTGTCTGTCTTTCACTCACTCTCCCTTCACACTGAGCAGTCTAGTTGGCTAAATATTGCTCAGCAACACAATTTTGTTCCAGAAAAGTTCAAACTAGATCACTGGAGGCTTAAAATAGTTTCACACTGATAGATTTACTAACTTTCTCAGCTACTTTTGGGAATGATTGAACTCATCTAGCCAGCTCTGCAACATGTGGGACTTCTTTACTGCCCAGCAGCTTTTAAACTCGCTGCTTTCCCCCTTTGTGGTAGACGACATGTGTTTCAACTGTTAAATAAAGAGTTCGACATTTTGGAAAAAACATTCATTCGCGTGGAGAGTTGGATGAGAAGATTGATACCGTCAACTACGTATAAGGCCAGCCGCTTATTAGCTTAGCGTTGCATAAAGACCGAAAAAAGGGGGAAACAGACTGCCTGGACCTGTTCAACGGTTGCAAAACCACCTACCAACACCTCTAAAGCTCAGTTATCAAGATAGCATATATAATTTTTAATCTGTACAAAAACTGAAGTATATGATATACAATTCTGCATTTGACACACAAGTGCATATTTTATGCAATATTAAACTGATTTGAGAGGTTACTGATTTAGCATACAAAACATAGTTTAATGGTTGTAGCCATTTAAAAATCCATACAGAAATAATTAAACAACACTCCCAACTCACAAATCACATATGCAGGCTTGGTCAAGACCCCTTGGCATCACTTTTTAACACCCTGGATACCCTTTAAGCATTGTTTTTGACGTGTAGGGCTCCGCTGTCAAGGTAGCAACAATAAATATGCAATAAATGTAACATCCAGTTAGACTTTCAAAATAAAACTGCTACTTAACGTTGTGAAACAGAACGCTGTTTATGTTCTACATCGTTGTGAAACGTTGCAATTTAGTTAGGTTAAGGCACACAAAACTACTTGGTTAGGTTCAGAAAAACATTGTGGTTTGGCTAAAAATAGCAACTTAACCTACATAACATTACTAGCATAAGTTACGCACTTTATGAATATAAAATTACGAATAAAAATCCTCACTGTTGACTTTTTGTCTCACAAGGGAAACAAACACAGCTCTTCTAGTTGAAAGTCCAGTTTCTGACCCAGCCATCCACCCCAACCACCTCCTTACTCAGTCTTCACTGTTACATATCAAATACCTGCATTTAGCGTTAAAAAACAATGCTACAGGGATTCCCCCAGTGCATTGAACTATGACCCCAAGGGGTCTTGATCATGTGTCCATATGTGACGACTTGGGATTGAGAAAGGGTTGGATTTAACACACATACAATGGGAGTGGCCTTGAGTAAGATACTGGACCCCAAATTGCTCCCAAAGGCTGTGCAATCGGTGTGTGAGTGTGTGTATGAATGTTCCATTCTGGTGTGCAGTTGGCACCTTGCATGGACTGCCATCAGTGTGTGAATGGGTAAATATGACCTGTATTTCTAAAGTGCATAAGTACAGTCCATTTACAATTACATAATGTAACAAAAAACTGGGCTTTTGATCCAAAGAAATTATCTTACGTTTCATATAATTTTGCAATGAATCTGTGGATCGAAACTTTGGTCTGGTTAATGTTGGCTCCATCATTTTATTGTTTCATAAAATGTAGTTTGTAAAGTATTTATATTTAAAATCACAGTATAGTGCATGATTAAAATGTAGAGATTGTGCAATTGTCAAACCAAGTGGTGTTATATAAACTCAAAATAAAATTAGCTTGACTCATTTATTATTAAAAGCTCCAAGGTACAACTTTTAAATATATAATGTGAGGTAACACATTAGGATAGAAGTTGATAGGAGAGGCTATTTTTAAAAACAATGCCACACTCCATAATAACAATGACTCAGCAGGGGATCTTATTGTGGTTACAATTGTATGAGTAAGTAAAACAAAAGCAAAAAAGAGCTGCACACTGGTTTACCACTCCTGATAGTGTGAAATATTTTGCTCTGCGATAATGACATGACAACGTGGTCCTGCCAGAGATACCATAAGTTCTAGTATTGGACGCTGTACACAAGCATGTGGTTCAGAGATTTTAGATCTAGACTTGGTACATTGTTTCATGAGGCAGGACAGAACTACTGTATTTTAAATGTATTGCAATACGGATCAAACAATATAGCTCTTTAACCAACATGTAAAAAAGGTAAAAGTAACAGGTTTGTAGTCTATACAATGACACAATCTGTATACTGAAGCCTGAGAGGAGACTTTCCTGGCAATTGGAGGAGCGCAGGTGGTAATAGTGTGGATTTCATGCACGTATCGAGGTTGAGGATTTTCTTGGGTCACTGAACAACCTTTAGGGGGAAAGATAAAGCTGAGAGCCCACTGGTGAGACTTATCCCTTACTTATGGGAAAAGTGTGGAAAAGTCCATTTGATGTCAGTTATTGTGACTTGAATGTACATTTGTTTTCTTTTAAAATCCTGGCAACGTCTTCCCAACTTAGACATGAAACAACTTTTAAACAAGCTATGCAGTAAACTTGATTGTATAGAGTTTAGCCAACAGACAATATGATAAATAGCAGAAGTTCTAACATGCTAAATTGAGATGGTTAACACGGTAAACATGATATACCTACAAAACATCAGCATGTTAGCTTTATCATTGTGAGGGTGTTAGCATGCTGATGTTAGCATTTAGCTCAAAGCAAATATATACAGCCTAACAGAGCCACTGGCGAGGGTCCTTTAATATCAACATTGGCAGGTGTTTTTTACACCCCAGATCGAAGATACCTTTTAAGGATTTTAATTAGCTTTGCATTATGTATTGAGTAGCTCCAACTGGGACTCATTCAGAATTTCAATCCAAGAAAATATAGCACACAACTGCACACAAAGCTGAATCCTAGACAAACATCAAGATTTTAATAGGATCCGTAGACTGTTATCTGAACATCAGCTGTGTCATTTCAAAGTAGGGCAATATTGTCTTTGTTTTCATAGTAGTTTAAAAGATAAGACCATAGTAGATTATTCGGGGCAGTAAGAACTTAACTTTGATGTGTGGCTTTTGTAAAGATTAACATGCTGACTGGGCAGAGGCTAAAACGGAAATTGAAAACACGACCATCTCTCTTGTTATGTCACTTCATTATGTTCCCTTCTCTCCATTTTCTCATGTTGTTCTTCTTCCTGTCTTTCTTGCACTCTGTCTTCTCTGCTCAGTGTTTTCTCTCCCCTCCCAGAACGTGAAACCACTACTACTCAAAGAAAGACAACTTTACGACCAATTATTTTCACTCCTTCATCAATTATTCTTCCAGTATGTTCTCTCCCTTTCAATTCTTAAGTCTCCCCGCTGTCATTAATATTTAACAAAGCTGTCAGTTTTGAAGTGTTTTGAAGAGGGCAAGTTTTCCTCTGTTGCTGTTTATTAGAATGGCCATGATCTTGATGAGGCAGGTCTAAATCAGAGAGAAGTTAAATCAGTCTGACTCTAAATATGTTTCCAGTTGTGGGATTCATCCTATATAGCACATTTGTTGTTAACGTTCTAGGAGACATCAGTGCCTTTGGGTTATTGTTGATTACTTGTTTGTCAAGAACAGATATTCCAAGATGTATATGATCAATATACTCATTATAACACATACTGTGATCCAACCAAACACTGCAGGAGCTGCTGTCTCTGGCTGGTTTAAGATGTTGATTTATTTATTCATTCCTTCATAGGTTTATCAAATAATGATTGATGTCTTTGTGCACAGGCCAATGTGCGAGCTGATCAGTGCCCTGCAAATCAGCAGATTTGCAGCCAAACTTAGGTGACAACATTTAAGTAGTTTTGGCAGCTGCATTCAAGCCCTGACGCCTGTTCCAGGGCAGTATGTCAAGCCTGTATAGTGAGGGTAAAAATTAGTTCACTAGGCTGACAGAAGCAGATTTTATAATTCTGACATTTTTATGGAGCGAATTCACTGAGAACAGAGAGAGATGGTTGTAGTAATGGAAGTTTTGGATTCCTGGTTAGGTGCTTGTAGGAATGTGTTATAATCCATTACTTAAATGCCTACTTTACCAAACTGCCCAAAAGGAACCTTGTGTGAATGTTTTGAATTTGTAGGAACATGTACAGTATTTAATCCTCCTAACCCTAACCCAACTTTATGGGAGCGCACATACTAAATTGCTAGATGTTCCAGCACTGCATGAAATTAGGAATGTTTGAAGCAAGAAATACATATCGTGGAAACACACAATAAATTGGACTCTTCAGTAATGACATACAATGCAATGTGACCAGTACAGACTTTTTCCCAGCCTCAAAACTTCAGCCCACATTTTTTCCATCATTGTGGCCTGTCAGGGCTCACTAGAAATTTGCTATGAACAGGAATACACGACTTGCTGGAAATTTTCAGGTTTCCTCCCAATTTTCAAGCTAGAAAAATATTGTGGCTATTCCTGGAAATATAAATTTTCTCCTAAACTTTACACCAAAATCTGTTTCCGAATACATTTCAGGCAAAAAATATAACTTGATAACCTTGCACTTCTAATCTAATAAAACGTAGTTTGACCTTGCAAGCCTCGGAAGGAAAAAATCCCTCTTAAAATTAATGAATTCAGATGAAATATCAATACCACGTCATGACTTTTGCTTTTTTGTGTTTGTCAGTTTGTGCAGTTGTCCACACATAGGTGTACACATTGTATACAGAGCCTTCGTGAAAAATAAACTCAATCAAACCACCAAAGAACACAATTTATATTCATTTGGGACAATAGAAATGGAAAGAAGAATCATCTCTAATGCATTTCCCCCATCAAAGATAACGTTGCCACCGCATTAAAATTTAGATTTTACATTGATTTCCTGACCCTGCAAACATACTACCATTAAAATTTGGATTCAGATTTATACATTTGTTAGGGCTAAAGCATTGTAATTGCTTGTTATATGTTCTTGTGGAAACAGGGGCTTTATAGGTAGAGGAAACAAAAGTCATTATACTTCGAAATGTAAGGGATCCAGGCATAACAACCCCTGCAAATCGGCTGTAGATATCACTCTTCAAAATTTTAGAACACATTTCTCCAATTACATTTAACAACACAACAGCCAAAGCATGTCCATGCATGTGTCCTGTCGCTGTGTCTTTGAGGGAAACCAGTGACAGCTGACGGCTACAAGCTCACTCATTGTTAGCTGGAGGTTTTCCCAGAAAAGAGTATCAGACAAATTGAAATTGGAGCTGCCACGACATTAGAGGTGAAATCAACCACATGAAATGAGATGTGAGATTTATTGCCATCCATACAATTATGTGACTGTGAAATAATTGAGGCGCAGAGGGGTGAAGGCTATCTGACTGATCAACCATGGTCACCAGTGGCAGCACAATTTGTCATAGTTAACACCTACTTGCACCATGTTAACCGAAGGACATGCCTCATTATTCACTTCCTCTCAAATGAATGGTTACATGTGAATGCCCCCCTATACATGTGAGCGAGCAACGCCTCACACGCCAGCTCACTTTCACATACTTGCTCAGGCATATATGCTCTACTGTCCACTGCACTGAATATCTTCCTAATGTTGTGTCACCTGCTGGCGGAGAGATCTGCTTAGGAACAGGACAGGAAATGAGTCATCAGGTCTTAATGGTGGACAGGAAATAGATAGTTGAAGCTTAACTTTGCTCCTGGTCCATTAACTATAAAGCGAGTGAAATGGAATATGTGTTCGTGCATGGGTGTTGGCTTGTAAATTGATCTAAAATAGGTGGGTTGTGGAAAATCTTCTTTGTAAATTTATGATGGAAATCTGTCAGTCTGCTGACAATAAAAACAGCTACTTCACATTTGTGTGCTTAATCTCCAGATTTAAAATTCTGCACACACAGCTTCTATTAATATCAGTCTTTCAAGCTAGTTTGAGTATTGTTTTCCCTCTCCTCACACAAACCCATGACTCCTGTTACCTGCCAGCATGCAGCCCACTTATCAAACACAATGTTGATATTGAAGAATCAACTACTGCTGTTCACCAGCTAGTCTCTTTCGTCTGTCTGCTGTCTAGTGCCATAGGTAGCTTACAGTTGGTTTATCTGAGCATTTTGTTTCTCTAAAAAGACTGCTGCGTGTGGAAAGGAGGTTGATGAATTATATGATTAACTTGAGAATTTTGTTTTTGCTGGCTGCCCAACACGTTCTGCCACAACAGATCAAGAAACATAAAGTACTATAGGCCACTATCCAAGATAGTAAAACATCACGATGGCTTGTGCTGCTTGCTTTAAATAAATAAAAAGATTGTGGGTCACAGTAACTTGGAGACAGGGTCTGAAATAAGTACCTGCTACCCACCAAATGTGGGTTAATTGTTGGCTGTGGCGGGTAAAATTGTCAGGCCATCCACCACTTTGGCTGACAGGGAAAATGCACAACAGAAATACACATGTAGTAAGATTAGCATATTTTGGCAATCAGGACATGTCCTCCGTCACACACAACGCACACAGCCACCAGTCAGCTCACCAGTGGAAGAGGTCCAGGCTGTCCTGAGTGACTCTTGCTTGCCAGCAGTGCCAGTCTGACTACGGGAGGTAACCCTGTTGTTGTTGGAGAATCTTAAGCTTGTGTATTAGACACAAGAAGCATCACTGTGTTTTACTTTTGTACTGAATCTGAGAATTATTTTGTTTACATGTTGAGATCCAGAGGAGGAGGTTTTTGTTGAGATATGGACTCTTTTGTTGATTTGAACTGAGATAAAGATACACTGTGGGGAACTTTGTGTTTCTTGTTGTCTGTTGGTACCTGCTGATCTTATATGAAATTAATTAATGCAGTGACTTGACTCTCAAGTTATCTTTCTGTGAAATCATTCCAATCTGGTACTTTTTCTCCTCAATTACTCATCCAGCAAACCATTTCACTCTGCCCCTTTAAAATGTGCTTCCTTCTTATCATGGCTGACATATGCACTAATAACAATATATTGATCATGCCTCTTCAATTGAAATACCTAGTAAGGTGAAGTGATTGTCATGTATTGAAAGACACGGATCCTTTTGTGCATGCAAACATGTTTTTGTGTAAATATATTGAACATTGAATGTAAATGTTATTTACATTAAATGATGCCTAAATGAGCTGAATATAACATTTAGTTCCTTCATTTAGCGCATACATTACATTTCATCAAAAATGGCCGGTAACATTTCTAAAAAAAATAACTGCCTGCCCCCAAAAAAGTTCAGTTTCAGACCCTGAACTGGAGGAAGGAGTGCTGCACCTGGGCACCCTCTACACCTGTACTTCCCACCACGATGGGTAGATAAAGATAGTTTCCAGTAGATTTTACATTTGTTACTTTTACACTCTCAACAGAAGCCCTAATTTCCATTGTACTGAAAGTTTCCACACCATTCAGTCAAAAAGAGAGCTGTTTCCCCTACATCCTCTTTCAAACAGTAACTCAGAATTCAGCTGAAAGGGATTCATATGATTAAAAGGCCTTAAATGAGACTGGACCTTCCAGGATTTGACAAAGCGTACTGGGTGGATGAGACGCCAATTCTTATAAGTGGAACAAATACAGTAGAAATGCTGCTAAATTGTCCTCAACTGACCCTGTTTCCTTCCAAACTTTACGAACACCAATCTGTGTCTCTCTGTTAATTTTAAAACTATCTTGCTTTCTCACTTTTGCTTTGAATTTAAATTATTTATTGGCATGACTGTTAAACAAAGCAAAATTGTTGTGGCAGTTTTGAAAAATGTATAATAAAACACAAACGGAAATATTTACACCACAACGCCTTTTAGTTCTTTACTGCATAATCACTTACAATAGCAGATAAGCTTTGATTAGCAGATATGCTCTCTCTACTTCTCTTCCACGACAATTCTCTTTCTCTGTGTTACTCCAACCTTTCTTCATTTACTTTTATGTTCCCAGTTTCTTTTGTCATCAGTTCTCTCTTCACGTTCTTTTTCCTGCCCGCTCTTTGGTTTTGCCAATTTGGCGTGCGTTCACAAAACATGTCCAGCATTGCTCATATCCTTCTTTTTGGCTTCTGGGGTGTCACAGCTGATCGATACATCCATTTACGCAGCCAAATTTTGTTTTATTGTACATTCTCTGTGCTCGGCAATAACACACTGATTACCTTCGGAAAATAAAAAGTCCTTTGAGGAAGATACGAGCAAATCACACAAATTGCTTCATTTATTTTGGCAGCACTTGAGGTAAATCAACTACAACAAGTGTCACTTTTTCTGACATGAACGCGCAGCAGCTCAATGTTGCCACTTTTGTGTTCTTGCTGCGTTAGCATTAATGCTGTTTTGAAAAATACTAAAATTACAACTCAAGGGCAAATGAATGACCCAGCGATGGAGCTGAAAACAACCTGGAAACCTAATGGTGAGATGTTATAACAGGAAAAGTGTGTATTTGTTTTTAATAATACACATGATGCTAAGATGGGGCATAAAGGTGGCATGAAGACATCTTGCGCACCAACAACATTTAGTTCTCACTCTGTTATTTGTTCCTTTCTGTTTTGAGTGTTGGTAGTCAGATGCCAACAAGTTTTCTTTTGGAACAAAGTACATTTAACTGCCTTTCCGTCTTCCATTCTTGGCAGAAGCTGCTTTCTTACCAGGGGCACTTGAAAGCAGCATGGTCTTCTTTTACAACTATGTCATACAGTTTGGAATGTATTACATATTATGGGAAAATTGGCCCTATCTCTAGCTAGCAGTTTCAAGTGTTCATGTTGGAGGGGCATTATGAGAGGTGGATATCAGGTCAGTAGTGGTAGGCTGGTATGGCTTTGTTGTGTCTCCATCAGCCCTTCCCTTACTGAAGAATTTGCAGTCTTATAAAATCCAAAACTTGAGCATTAAGACCTGAGGCTTAAAAAAAACTCTTTTATAATTTATATTCTCTTCCAATCTCCCACTTACTGTCTCTCCACTTTTCTCTCTCTCTGTTTTTCTATGTTCAGTGCTTGTGTGCAATCAGGGAGATGGTGGTGTTTTCTGCCTCTTCACACTCACAGGTGCTGACTGTCTCTGTGAGATTGGCAGAACAGGGCAAGCAAAGTGCCTCACCATTAGCTTATTGGACAGTCTGGTCAACAGAACTGTGTGTGTATAAGTGCGTGCTTGTGTTCGTGCTCTCTGATACTGCAGGGTAGGGTAAATTTTGTCACTCATCATGCATCAAGCATGCTGCAAACCTGTTCAAACTGGTTAAACTGGTTCGTACAGAAAATTGGACTGCACATAATTCAATAATTCCAAATGTGCGTGGTATGTGTAATCGCAAATACTGTTAATTCTAACCTACAAGTATTATCTGTTTCATTTTGACAGTGTACTGCAAGCTGTTTATCACATTAAGGTGCACAAATTTGATTTAAAATGTTTAGCTTGACACATGTCTACCTGTCTACCGTCACCTGATTCTGTGTTTGAAAGCCTACTCATCTTGTGTTATAATTTACACAAAAATGAAAAGGTTAGAGTCTAAGGGAATTGGAAAATAAACAGGGGTGGCTTTAGAAACTGGGGCACAGTTTTAAAGAATTTGTAATTTTTTTTAAATGAGTACAAATGTGTTGAGACTCACATATAAAGTCCTGGTAATAAAGGAATACCAAATAATGAATTTTGAATATTCTACTATGAAATAATTTGACTATATAGCTGCTATCTGTAACCCTACAGCCATCGACAGATTAATAGACATTGGGTCCCTGGATACGGACATTTAAACGGCCCCGCAGCCAAACCAAATCGGAGCAAGACACCCAGACGTAAAGACACAAAACAACTACAAATGACTTGGTTGTTTTTTGCCTCTTTGTTGTCATGTATTGTCTTTTTTGTCATTTAACATCACTTTGTTTTTTGTTTTCCATCTCTTTTTCGTTGTTTGATTGACTTTCAAACAAGAAGTGTCACTTCATACAAGGGCGCTGGTCCACAGACCATTTTTATACATCCCTTTCATCCTTCTCCTGAAAATAAGGGAATTGTCCTGTGAATCTGCAAGTTTTGCCTTTTGGTTCATGCTGTACAGCAGCAAGGCTTTTTTTACAGACCATGTAACTGTAACCAGTTCGCTCACTCTATGCCCTACAAAATACCCTTGAGGAAGACAGTAAACCACACATAGGAAGTCGTTCTGCATAAGGCCGTCAGCCATCTGGGACATTTGCAGTCTTGTTTTGGCAGCAGAGGAATTGTGAAAGATGCCAGACAGACACTGACAAATGGCTGACAGACAGACAGACATACTGACACAAACACAACACAAACAGGCGAACAGACAGAGTGACAGAAAAAGAAATAGACAGATGTCGGCTATGACAGTACAAGGGAAATATTTTTATTTGTTCTGCACACATGCAAAAGCAGTCGGTTAGAGTTACAGTAACAAGGTCCTATCAGTCACATGCAATGACAGGAAGCTGATCATAAACACCAAGGAAGTGAGCAACTTAAAACAGCATGTCAAATTCTCTCACTCTCTCTCATTGTTTTGGGTCAAGTCTCCATATTGTTACTTAGCTTCTTGATTTCACTATTTTTAACACACAGACACACATATTCTCTATCAATATCTCCTGTTTTAAGGTCAAAGTTTTGTTTCTTTTCTTTCAAAAGTTTCTCTTTTCATTTGCTTGTTTTTCTCTAGAGAACCTCTCTTTCTTTTCAATCTTATTGTCTACCTGAGATTGCTTTTGTTTCTCTCTTATCCTCCTTTCTATCCTATCCTCACCCTAGCTCTGCCCTCTTCTCATTTTCTCCCCCACCCTGTGATCGTTATACATCAATGAGAGGTTGTTGATGTTCAGTGAAACCAGTGGCCTTTAAAGTGCAGGTCACAATCTCTGTCTCATTCCTTTTCTTTCTTTGTCTGTCTGTCTGATATTGTCTGGGACAAAGTCTCAGTCTTTGGTCTCTTTTCCTCTTTTCTAACGTAATCTCTTGATCTCACTTTTTTTTAAAAGTCTCTCCTCTTGTTCTCTGTTTTCTCCCCCTTTCTCTGTTTCCTCCTTTCTGTTTCCTCTGAATTTCCATGTTTCTCTTATTCTCTCCTCATCATTTCCTCTGTGTGAGTGTCTCTCTCTCTCTCTCTCTCTGCCGGGTGTATTTCCTCTCCTCTCTGGAGGAATAAAACTTTTTGAAGTTCTTCCAGAGGAGAAGAGCCTTCAGCCCTAATACACTTCATCCTGGTTACTGACGCTTACAACATGGCCTACTATTGTGTGCCACAGTGCTTTGTGAACTTTACCAGGGAATTAAGCATAAGCCAGCAACCCTGCCCAACACACAGTCTCACAATTAGAGACGAACCATGAAGAACAATGTTAGCTGGTATACTAATTCTTATCTGCATATTCCTGAGCGGCTATAGTGCCTCTTCTGCCCAGTATTAAACACTGCATTAATATTATTGATCTGTTTTTTCTCAAATTGTCATTCTGCTAAATTGTTTGCTTTTCATTAAAGTATGCTTTGGATAACCGATGGTACGGTGGTTAGCAATCTGGGGATTGTGTTATCTGTAGTTATTCCGGCTGTAATGATGGTGTTTGTTTTGAGCTGTAATGTTTTAATTCGCTGCAGCTGTCTGTTACTGTTAAATCTTTCATTGCATCAGCTTGCACATCACCAGCAGCCCCTGCCAAGAGACCACAGATGAAAATGGGATATATATATATATATATATATATATATATATATATATATATATATATATATATATGTATATGTATATAAGCACGTGTTAAAGCAAGTGTAGTGGACTAGCACTGGCTAGAGCACTGGCAAAGCTTAGAAAAAAGTTTCAGTATGTTTATGGTACAATTAAATTATGATGTAAAAATACTTTCAGTAAATCTATATTTTGTGACCGTCATGCAGGACGGTTCATTAGCTAATGCCAACATGTTCAACTCAAGTAAAAAACACATACCCTGTTGCTAACAGCTGTACCTATTTCACTGCTGAGTGTGAAACTTGCAAACAAAATGTCTGCTGCCACTAACTGGAGATTTTATTGTCATGTGCTTCTGGCTTGATGCCCAAGCATGTGTCGCATTTCCAATATGGTGAACTGAAGCTCTAGGATCTCAGTTACTTAACCAGGAAAGCCTCATCAGCATTAAACTTCTGTTTTAGCAAACAAAATGAGCTACAGACTAACACTATGAGAATAATAACACAACATATGGTTCGAAATCAGAATTAGCCATACTTAAAAGTTAAGCTAAGCTCCACAAAACACGTAAAAATGTAATTATTTTGCACAAATTGTTTTTTTGTTTTTTTATCTATTGAGACAATTATACAGGAGGGTACAGAAATTCAGTGTTTTTGAAGTGAAAGTCTATGTTTAAATTCCCCAGGATTAGCTAATGCTAGCAGCAACTCATATGATCAGATTCCAGATCAGTGAGTGTTACATTCTTGGCTGCCAATAAACATAGAGTTTACTTAGTAGAAGCCTAAATATAGACACTGTTTGGGACACCTTAATATTATCAGCATTATCAGGACATTATCTTTTAATGAATTGAAGACCTATTTTTAACCCCTCAATTTTCTCTTTCTTTAATAATTGTATTAAAACCTAACATGTCTGCTTCTCCTTCTCTCCTCCTCTGTGATTGGGTTGGAAAATCAATTACCTTTGGTCACATTGTTATGTACTTCATTAAAGTAATATAGACACATTTTAAAAAAGCAGCAGTGAGCTCCAAGCTGTGCATATCAGAATCAGAATCAGGTTTATTGCCAAGTAGGATTTCAAATACGAGGAATTTGCCTTGGTATTTTGGTGCATAACAATAAGCACAGTAAAAATTGTGTAAAAAGTATAACAAAATTGTAAAATACATCTGTTTCCAAATAATTTGTACAGTGGGAGGATGGATATTGACCAAGAAATGTGCAAATGATCACAGTTTAAAGAATACGTGCGATGTGCAGAGATAATCCAAAAAACATGCGTTAATGTAATTGAGTCAGATGTGGAGGTTTTACTTTACTGTAACAAGCGGTGTCCATGGGGCAGGATAAGTGTCATTGTCAGGGGGTCCCGCACCTTGTTGATTAGGCTACTTGCAGTTGGCAAGAAACTGTTCTTATAGTGGGAGGTTTTGGTCCTGATGTACCACAGCCTCCTGTGGAGGGGAGTGTTTCAAAAGGTTTGTGTTGGGGCTGGGATGGGTCGGCCATGATCATTCCTGCTGGCTTCAGGGCCCAGGAGGGACGGCAGATTGCAGTCAATCATCTTCTCAGGAGAACAAACGATACACTGCCCTTGTCCCTGGCAGTGGCAGTAGCGGAGCAGATGGTGGTGGAGGATGTATAATTTGGCAGGTTGAATTTCTTTAGCTGCTGCAGGAAGTGCATTCTCTGCTGTATATTATTAATTATTGTAATATTAATTTATCAAGCTAAGTCTCCAGTCAAGGACCTTCCTCATGGGTTTGCAGAAATATTACATTCATAGTCCAGACTGAGAAAGTCAACAGATCAATTTTGGGGCAACTAAAGTAAATATCTTTTGGCCAGACATAGCCATTTTGTAGAAATGCTATAATATGGGTGAAGTTAGTCTCTATAGGAAGCATTTCAAATGTAACCTAATAGCTTGTCATAATTTTTCTTCCTTTGAAGTACTCATGTTTAAACTTGGTAGCCCATTCCCGGTCATATTTGCTGTAATTTATTGCCCCCAAAACCAGCTGGCTCCTTTCTGATGGCGCTCCCTGAATGACTTTGGTTAAACTATGACAGAATTGTTCTTTGTGGTGATTTTAATTTTCATGTAGTCTTGTAAAGGCTTGCTATGTATTTTTTATAAATATCACAAATTCTTTTAACTTTCAACATCATGTGTCTGGCAAAACTCATAAATGTGACCACACTCGAGAGCCTGGGTCTTAGAATATCATCTGTGCAAATCGTGGACATGTTCGTATCTGATCAACACTGCATTGTTGATTACTGTGAATTTCTGCCCAACCTCGCTCTAATTATACTGAAGTCTCTAAAATCTGTACACTGTTTAATTCACTTGGCAATGTGATTCCTGATTTCACCTACACCAATGATTTGATTCATTCTTTAAAGTCTCCGTGTTCCTCAACCTTATATTTCATAGCTCCTCTAAAGGATAGACCAAACTCTATGACTAGGAAGCAGCCGTGGTTAAATGAAAGTATTCAAAGCTGTAAAAGGAAATGCAGAAAAGCAGAACATAAATGGAAGAAATAAGGTCTCCTGGTCCTCTTTGTGGTTATGAAAGAGTTATTACTCCTTTATAATAGGATGGTGAAAGATGCAAGAACAGGCTATTTTTCTGCTCATCAGCACAATCTCAGATTTCTGTTTAAGGCTGTCAATAAGTTAGTTAACCCATCCTTCGACAGTTACTAGAAGCACATTCATCATGGCCCTTTGTAAAAGAGAGGGAGAGCGAGTATCCTCCAGCTGTCTTGACATAATTCCAACTAAGTTAATAGATTGTATTCAGCCTCATTTGCTTTCTATTTTGAACAGCTTGTTGTGTTATGCTTGGGTCCAGACAGTCCTAAACAAACCTGGCTTGATCCTTTCTTTTCATTGTTACATGGACAGCACACATTTGTATCTTCCTGTTAAGCCCACTGACCTCAGTGTTGATTTCTCAGTACTGCATGTTCGATCTAAAGAACTGGATAATGATACATTTTCTTCAGCTTAATTATAATAAAACAGAAGATGTTGTTATTGGTTCCCAGCATATCCAACATATCCTTGTACCTAAACGAATGAATAGGCTAGTTTGCCCAAAATGACATATGTGACTATTGGAGAGTATCAGCAACAGGTGTACCTGTACCATGGTGACAATAAAGACATTGTTAACATTGTGAAGTGGCCGTGGCTTGGTTAGATTTAGGAAAAGATCATGGTTTGGATTAAAATAAGTGCATTACGCTAGTAAGTCACAAGTCACATGATGTAACTTAACTTACCTATGTAACTTACATAACTGAAGAGGACAGAGTTTTTGCGATCAGGGCCCTGAGGCTCTGGAACAACCTGCCCAAGGAAATAAGGCTGTCTGAGTCAATGCCTTTTTAAGTGTCTCTTCTAAAAACTTACTTTTTGCAGAAAGAATATATTGATTTTACCAGAGCTGACTGTTTATTTAAATTTTTTGTCTATTATCTTTTATTTTGCCTTTCATGTATTTTATCATTTATATTTTATCTCATTTTTCTCTCTGTGAAGCACTTAGTCCTTTGGTTTGATAAGTGCTCTATAAGTGAAGATCCAATTGTAGAACAGCACCAACTCTTTTCCTATTCATCACTGTCAAAAATCAATCTGGCTTTGTGTTGGCTTGTTAGAATAGATTAGCTCCTTTGAGAATAGGTTATTGTATCAAACAAGTGTATTTTTGCTGCCATTGTTTTGTCAAGTTCAGGTTATAAAAAAGAGAAGTTCCACTCTTGATAGTGTTTCACTTTTTGGGTCACTGGTTGTCAAAGGAAGGTGTAATGGGGTGTTGTCTGTGCAGCAATTAAAAGCATTATTTCAGAATGTGTGCACATACTTAACAGAGAGTGAGGCTTTAATCCTGAGGCAACATTCTGCAACTCCAAACAAGGTTTTATTTTTCATCTTTTTCAATCCAAACTGGAAATGAGGTGGCATACTTAAAATCTGAAATACTAGTCAAATAAGAACTTATTTATTTGACTTACCTGCTGGAATTTCGAAAAGGTAATAATAGAGATGTATCATTTAATGTGATAAACATTAAATGACAGTGCACTTTCATGTTTCTATCCAGTGGAATTGCATGCAGCACTTTGATCACAACTGCAATGTTATATATTATTAGTATGTCTGTATACTTCAGGATATCTGTATGCTTGTAATTGTTCTTTGTATGGTTGCCATTGGTATTGTATAGTATGTTCAAAAATTCAGATTGCTTAGTGCTTGCTGAACTTGGTCCACAGTATATGCAACATGGGAGCTATCCAATTATATCATTATGGCATGCAGTACTTTGCAACTTTATGGTTTATATTTGATCATTCTTTTCAGTAATTAAAAAAACTCATCATCCATGAAAAAAATGATTACTGGTGTTGCAACATTGCTACTCACATAATATAGTTTCAAAATGTTTGACAGAATCTAACAGTTTTTTTAAGTTCTAGTGTCATTTTGAATTTGTAAGGCAGCACAAATGCTTGTGATCCAAGCTCAGCCTCATGTGTCCGTTTATTGCCAATATCACAGTATGACTACCAAGGTCTGCATGCAGGGATTAGTCACCTGGGAACTCAGCCTTATTAAAAAAAGTACTAGAATTATTTATAAAACTCATCAACAGGGCTAGCATGGCATTAGGGACTCAGAGAAGATTTGAATTCATAAACATCGAACATCCCTGGCGATTCATAAAAATTAGTCCCACAGACATAAATATCTGCTTCTCCCTCTCTCTCCCTCTCTACAATGTCAGACGTGTTATCAGTTTCCACTGCAGGGCTTTCTCTGACACCGTGTTACATCTTGATCACAGTTCACCACACCTGCAGACTATCATGGACAGACTGAAGCACCACTGTTTTATATGTTAAATTCAATTAAGGGCGGTTAAGAGCAGCACTGTGGCGTTGTGAGCCTAAAGTGTCCCTCAAATGAAGCTGCCCCCAAGCCCCCGTGACTATTGGATTTCACTTCAGGGGTATGGTAGAATATCACAATTACATTTTCATTGTCAGCCAGCTCTGTCTCCATTCATGGGTAGGGCAGTAGTAATCTGACTCTGTCACAGTAATCTCTGCCATGGGAACTTCATAAATCAGTTCTAATTAAACAGGCGTCAGATTTTGCGTGACGGGAAGCAGTTAATGTTGTTCTTACTGAATGAGACCAGCTGAGTTTAGTCTCAGTTAAAGTCTCATTCAAGATGGTCTCTTTCAGTTGAATAAAGAATATTCTCAGTATTACCATGAAGACTGGAATAAACTAAAACAGGTTAAGGTGTTTACAAATCACTGACTAATTTAGACATATCAAATACATCAAAGGACGAAACATTTATATGGGATATTTTAAGCAGGATATGATTCAACTTTAAAGACATAACATATTTCTATTTTTCAGATGCTTGTTTTTGACTGTTTGCCAAGCCTTGTCCCCGTTAGTTATTGTTGCTATGCCTGTCATGCTTCGTGTTTTCGCACTGCACAAATGCATTTTACAATGATAGTGGTGGCATAGTATTTACCATATGTAATGAGCAGTAATTTTTAAAACAATGTGAAGTAAAGAGAACAGGTTACTCATTTCTAACTGATGGCTTTATCAGCTGAAACTGTAAATGTTGTTAGTAGTGTTCAGTATCATCTATTGATTGCTAGTGTAAGCTGATGATACCGCTAAAACTGTCAGTTGAAAATTCCATCTCTAGTTGATCTGTTTGATTTGTTTTAAAACAGGTATCTTGTTAAAGAGTTTTTTAATGTGCACATGATGATAGACACATAATGTCATGCTAAAATCCTGAGGCTATATCCCAAGAAAAATGGGATATAGCCTCAACTCACCAGTTGATGAATCCATGTTGAAGACATGGATATAAATGGACAGACTTGTGTATTGCAGGGTAAAGCCATAGCCTAGTTAGTCAAGTATCAAGCTATAGGAACAAATACTGAAAATGGAAATGTTATTTGTTCCAGTGGTCTTTTAAAAGAGAAGATGTGTTGAGAATGTAACACTTTCTTATGCAGACCAAATAAAGAGTAGGATAGAGCCCTTATTGTTATTCCAAACTCTGAGCTACTAGCATCCAAGCATCTTGACAACCACAGGGTGGATGTTCCGTTTCTTAACAGGTATTGAACGTAACCTGTAAACCCTCAAAGTAATGTAGAAGGGCTGACCCCAAATAGTCGATGAAGCATCGAATCGACTGTCAATCTCACAGTCAAAGCTTTGCAGCGAAACAAGGATCATGCCATTTTGGCAAAATGGGGGTGCTCAACATCTGATTTTTCATAGAACTAACAGTTTTCTCCCAATAAAATAATATACAGCCTATTACAATATACATTTCAACGTTTAATGCTGTAAATAAACATGTAAAAATAAAAAAACTGTCAGTAAATGTGCGTAAATAAATTGTAATCCTAACCCTGGGTCGTCAGTGCGCATGTGTAGGACTAGCATGTGTGTTGTGGCAGAAGAGGAACACTTGCTGAAGACACCAGCCCCAGCTTCACTGGTGTTTGACTTTCGGATAATTTATCACCATTGAATAACCACACAAAGAATATTATATTGTTTTTAAATAGCCGGCTACTTGCATTAGACCTTTTGTGTTTTTGGTTTCAATAAGTCTAAAAATAAAGACACCACCATTCAAACTCTCTATGTAATGAGTTGGTTATTGCTCTTATTAGTTCATGAAGATTAGCTGCCAAACTATTTTTGGACCATTGCTGTTCTGGGGCGGGATTTAGCAAACAGTCAGTTGCTTATAATAATACTGCTGGATCACTATGCTAATTATGCTAATGTGTGCGTTTGTGTGTGTGTGTGTGTGTGTATATATACACACATATACATATATATATGTATGTATATATGCATATATATATATATATATATATATATATATATATATATGCACACAGTGGATCATGTGGGTGGTTGGTAAGCTAGAGGTTAAGGAAGCTAATTAGTAACCACATGTCAGTTTAAATCCTACACTGGCTGGTAAGATGGAGGGAGAGGAGTGTGACTGCGCTCTTCCTTCCACTTATCACACACTTAAACACACTATCCTTTGAGTGTCTGTATTCAACAGCCAAAATATGTTTTCTCTTATAGATCACCTGAACGGGCTATAAATGTTTGTGCGAGTAAGTGGACAGTATTGATTCTAGATGGGTTTGAGCTGCATTACCACAAAGCAATCAAAGACCAATTCATAGACACGTACACATCCAGACTCAGACAGGACCCAAATGTCTCTTTGACTGAGAACTTCAAAGAAACCTTCTATTTTCCCTTCAGCTGAACATGTTCTCCCTATAAAATGTAATTACTCTCAACCTAAGTGAAACACACTTACACACACACCCACACAAAAGCTGCACACATACACACATTTCAGCTTAATGTATTTCTCTCACTCTCTCTCCTGTATAGCATCTTTCAGAAATGCATTATGAACTGTGTCAAATGTTTCCGCTGCAAGATCTGTGATGTTGTTGCCACCGCTGGCATTTTAAATTGCGCAAAATATTTCCTTCTCTATCATCATCCACATGTTCCTATTTTTTCCATTGTGGGGGCAATCCCTGTGAAACGAACATTAACTCGCACATTTACAAGCACAAAGATTGATCAAAGATTTTGGATTGGTGACGTAGCAGCCGTGAAGTGCAGCCACAAAATGAATATTGAATGCCATCTGAGGTTTAGATTGTGAGGGCATCTCATCGTATGCAGTTTAATGGAGTGCATTGTCAATATGGAAGGCATATTTTCATTCAAAGCTTACTTCTGTTGGGAATGTGTCGGGAAAATGCATATAGTTCTGCTACATCAAACTCTGTATGACAGTTGTTGTTTCTTTCAGTGGCAGATGTCAATCATTTGAGTATGTTAATGTATGCTTCCACATCCTTGTTCATTGAATGCCACAGCACAGTGGCATTCAAAATGCTTTCAATGTTGCGTACTGCGCAGCTAGAAATTAGGTAAATGATCATGACTGACCTGTGTTTATGTGTTCCTGTCTCCTCATCTCTACACAGCTGGATGCTTGGTGAAGCATGGTGGTGAAGATGGTTATAACGCACTTAATGGGGCCGCTGTCATGTGGCCTGGTCAAATGGCCGAGTATAATGAGAACAGGAGTCCTTTATCTGCTGCTGCTATCAACCTGTCTCAGCCAAGACACAGACGGTAAAGGCGATCTTTATTTGTGTCCCCTCCTTATTTCCTCTCTCTATTTCAGTCACTCTTTGTCTTGTCTTTTCTTTTTGTCTTCATATTCTTTCTCTGTTTTATAATTCAGAATCAAGTCAAGTCTGTTCAGCGGGGATTTGATATCAGAATTGTGCACAGAACTTTTCTGACTTCAGGCTTATCTTAGATAGTGAGCACATGTCAGCCAGCTGTGGTGTGTCACAAGGTTTTCCGGATTCATTATTGATCCTTTTTGATGTGTGATGTCTGTTGATGATTGAAGATGAAAAGTGCTTTGTTTACACAGCCACAGCAAAATTTGTCAAAGGGTGTTAAGTTGCATATTCAGTTTGATCTTTTACCCTTTACTACAGTCTTTTCCTGTTCCTATTCCGTTTCATTGCCATCCATCATTGTTAGTATGTTAGCATGCTGATGTTCGCATCAAGTTCAAAGCAACGCTTTGCCTGAGTGCAGCCTCTCAGAGCAGCTACCATGGCTGGTTCTGGCAAACCAGATGGTTACCATGTCATAGTCCCACCCCAACCTAATTTAAGTTTTAAAATCTAGAATTAGGTATTCGGTGGAGATTCAATTTTGTAGATTGATATGCTTAAGTTCTAAATTGTTTAAAGACAGACTAATGAAATAATAACATAATGTTTTGAATATAATTTTGGCATATTAGCCTAAATACCAACAGGCTTGTGATGGGGTGTAATCTAAATGTTTAGGTGGATGCTAAGGTTTTGCCAGGAATGTTGTAATCATCACTTTTAGTGCCCCTTCGTCTCTATCACTATGTAAGAGAAATCTGCAATTCATTTGATAATAGTAATAGTTAATTATGGGCAAAAATATGCCACAATTATTTTAAAGTTGACAAAAACATCCACACTCATATCCTCCAGAACTGAGAGCAAACTGAAGCAAAGTAAGACAGAAATGAAGTCATCACCGATGGGAGAGCTCAACATAATACTCTCTTGACTTTGTGCTCAATTTGTCAGAATATTAATATTCCATTAAACTCTTAGTCCTTGATATTTGTCTGGTTGGCATTTAGCTGTCAGGGGCTGCAGCCAAAGGTGAATGCCTGTGAGTGTATGCTTCTGTGCAGAAGTAGAAGAGGAGCATATATAAGCATCAAGCGTGTCTGTACATGTTGGTTTTTTAGTGATTTAATTGAAAACTTTCATAAATACTGATTCAACACTATTAAATAAATCACAATTTATTCCCTTTTTTAATTAAAGTATACAGTTCTATCCCTTGATTTCAGATCTACCTGACCCATCTGCTTCTCCTCTTTTCTCCTCATCACACATGGCCACCTGCATTCAATTACACCTGTAAAAGTGTGTTTCCTAAACTGCTGCCAGGGCCTCAAAAACAGGATTGCCTGCAATATTCTGGTGGATTTGCACATAACAAGAATAGTATGTTTTAATGAGCCTGGATATTCTGGTTGACAGACAATATGTTGCTCAGCTTGGGTCCCCTCTTGACATGAGTGGTAGTGTGTTTTTAATGAGCTGGAGTCCCAGGACTAGCATTTAATTTTAGCTGTTTGGACCCCCACATGACAAGGGTACTAGTATGTTTTAATTAGCCTGGGTCCCAAGTTACAGTAAGGGATTATATTTATTCACTTTGGTTTCCCAAGTGACAGGAGTACCACTCTGTTTTTAATGAGCCTGGATCCCAGGGTGAGAGACAACATGATGTCTCAAAATCAGGTTTAACTCCTCCAAACCCTTTCACTTCTGTTTGCCCCCACCCCCCAAAAAAACGTCTAACTGATTAAGATCATAATGTTTTGGTGCTCATTACTGAAAGCAGTTTGACTCATAGCACACACATAGCTTACTGTATCTATTGTTGCTGGATTCAAAATTAACATTATGCTACTCAGTGTTAATAGCATGAACTGAAATGCAAACCCTCTGCTCTGGTGAGTTCCTGCACTTGACTTGACTCTGATTATGAATGCAGTTCGAGCCTGCGGTGTGTAGGCGGTGTTTCACTGGTTCTTTTAATTGAATGTGACTTATCTGTGAACATGAACAAGACACAACAGAAGGCATGAAAAAAGTTATGCTTGAGTTGTCGTATATTGAGTGCAATGTGTGTGCATCTTGGTATTCATACAGCTCTTTTTTAATGCCTAAGTACTTGTTCCTGCACGACAATGAAACTGCGTGCTGGTTTGTGCGTGTGTGGTAACATGCCTGTGATTATGAGGCACAGCTGCACTGTGTTTAGCTAGCCAGTCCTCTTCTTAACCGCCTTTTGTCGTTACTTTTCTTGGCAGATTAAGTATTGTTTAAGTATGGAGTTTAAATGATGTTTTCTCCATTATCCAGCCTTCACTGGTGCCACATTGACATTGAGCCTATACTGCAGGGCTATTCAATTACAAATTCAATTGGGCCGGATTTTAAAACCAGGACATGGAGATGGGCCGGACATTTTCTCACGAGTTGGGATGGGTATCATTAGGATTTTTTGACACACTTGTATTGGTACTCCTTATTGGTCCAGTTCTTTAACGATGCTCTTATCAGTCCTATTTATTACTAAATCGATGTCTTTGAAAAAATATATTATTTGAAAAAAGAATTTAATATTTTTTTTATTAACTAGGCTTAATGTTGTTTCTAGAGCAGCATCAGGATCCTGTTGGAGGACTGGTCTCTCTCCAAAGTTTTAATGTGCCATATTTTAAGGTACTGGCGAAGTAAGCTAAACAGTTAGGCTACTAAAGACAGCTTTAACTTTAGCTTATTTTTGACAATAAGCTATTAGCCAAACTAGCGCTGTGCCTGTGTAAAACCAAAACACAGCTGCGATGGATGTTAGACCAGATTAAAACTTCACGTTTTGCATGTTTATGCTTATTAAACAGATGTGTTGGTAAAGTATTAGCTTTTTACTCACAAAGGTTTTATTGCACCACATGCTTAACGAGTGTAGTTATCGTCAAGGTTGGTAATGTCCACTAATCAGCTGGCTGACTTCGCTCTGTGTGTGCGTGTTTGTGGAGTGGAGGCGCAATGCAGAGACACAGAGGAGGGGAGAGGCTGCAGGTCGGAAGCTGCGCTGTACTGGTGATCGGTACAGCACATGTTAACTCTCAGCAAAGATAAGAAGGAAACGATATAGCTCACTCTTTAGCTACTTCCATACACCATACATGTAATTTACTTTTGTTGTATATCTCGGATTATGTATGCTGGCTGGGCCACAGGGAGGTTGCTTCTGGGCCGCAGCCTGCCAACTGACCCTTCGCTAAGCCATGCCCCAAATACGCATCGCAGTATAGGACTCGCTCTAACTGATGTCCGACACTTTCATGGATGTGCTCCAATGACTGTAATGCAAAAGGAGTCGTTTTCTAGCTTTTTGTGGCTGTATTTTTCTAATATATGGTCAAATGCTGTTCCTGGGGCACCTGTAATAGTTACAGTCACTACCCAGAGAGGTTGAAAGGAAAAGTACGATTTATTCTCTTTCCAAAACCTAAAATAAATCCAGAAAAATGTCGGCTGTGGATTGCTCCTAATGTAATGTTAGTTAGCTAATGCTACCTAACTTCCTACTCAATGTAACGTAATAAAGCCCTGCTGTTCTGCTTTTTAATAATTGTAATAATGAATAGAGGCCTACCCAGCTTTACAAGAACAGTGTTGATCGTTCATATCTTTGTCTTTTGTCTCAATCGTAGGGGGATGCGGTGGTTCACTTGTACTGTGTGATCGGTAGGCTTTAGCTTCTATCTTTCATTTTTTTCACGTCCGTTTCAGTCAGTTTGAGTCTGAATACAACCTTCAAATGTTTAATGCACCTGCAAAACTGTCTGCTTCTTTCTGAGATCGCTTTTTCTAACAAATTTGACAATATTTCTCCAGGGAGTGCAGTAATAGACAGTGGCGGTGCCAACAGTTTGTCGGACTTAGCAACAGTAACTAAGGGGGGCGGGGCTTAGCAAAGGGTCAGTTGAATAGGGCTGCCATACTATATGCGTTGACATCAAATGCCGCATAGCACTATAGACCAAATCACATCTCCCTCCAAAATCGCTACCCTGCGTGGTTGCAGACACCTGAATCACTGCCCACATCTCTTTCTCTGCAGGTCAAATACTTTATAGTAATTTAATAAATTTAGGGTTAGTATGGGTAGTTGTTTTGCGTTGTACCATCAAATGCTGTCCAACGCAGTAACATGCAGGAAATGCCTTTGTTAAGTCAATAGCACCTTTATTATGAATTTCATTTTAATAGATTGTGCAGGTGTTGTGTCCACCCCTTGTCTGGCTGTGTGAAAAATCTGCAGATGGCATATTTTGTGAGGGTGTCAGTGTGTGGATGTGGGTGGAGTTGGAGTTTTCAAGGTGATTTTAATATTTATTACTGCTTTCCTTTGTTGTTAGAGGCTTCATCTGAAGCCCTCCCTTCTCTTCTTTTTCTCTACCTTTTCTTTCTGTCTGCCATTTCTTCTCATCAGCCCCTGTCATCTCCCTGTTATACCCCCTTCTCTGAAGCAGACTGGTTTTTCTCCACCCCTTCCTCTGCTTCTGGAACTTTTCCCCTCTATATTTATTGCATTCCCTCTGTGCTGTCTTCCCTTACTCTGCTGACTCTCAATATCCTTTTTTGTCTCCATCACTGTATGTTCCTTTCAAAAGACAGCAGCTTATTTATTGTGTTAATTCAAGAAAGTGTACCAGAGACTTTGTCCTTGGCTCACACACATAGCTACATAGATAACTCGCAGTGCTACAGAGTCAGAAGAGTTCAGATAAAATATCCGGGTCTGTAAAAAGGAGAAACATTATGGTAAACAGGAATAGGAAAAACACTTTTTTGTGTGTGCTGTTTTCTCTTGTTTTGTTTGTAAATTCAGATTTTTGCTGTGAGACCTCTCACCAGAGAAGAGCTCATGAACATCATGGAAACAACACCAGCTATTTATTGGTAAAAGGTGCTCACACGTTTGCTCATGCAGTGAAACACCTGAGGAGAGGGAAATATGCCAATGCGCTACTGGGAATATTCCTCTCCAATGTGCACTTATTGTGCAACAAACTGGATAAACTTCAGCTACTGGTGGGGAAAAACGGAGACTTTTATTCATATTTTGTTTTATGCTTCACGGAGACATGGCTGTGTGGATCGATACCGGAATATACGCTGTAGCTGGCAGGCTTCCAACTCTTCAGTGCAGATCGCGAAACAGATCTATCCGGCAAAACGAAAGATGGAGGTATCTGTATTTACATCAACAGTGGCTGTGGCAGTGATTCAACAGCACTGTTCTCCTGATCTGGAATATTTATTCATAAACTGTAAGCCATTCTACCCCTCGCTCCAGTCCACTAGCTCTACCTCCCCCACCTCACTAGGGACCTGGGCCCTTCAACAACTGCCCACAGCAGAGGTTCCCCACTCCCCTACAACTCTCTCCATCCTGGAGAGGGACGTTAACACACTGTTCAGAAGGCAGAACCCCCACAAAGCAGCTGGGCCAGACTCGTCTCTCCATCCACCCTGGAGCACTGTGCCGATCAGCTGTTTCTGGTGCTCGCTGACATCTTTAACACCTCACTGGAGACATGCCTTGTGCCAGCCTGCTTTAAATTCCCACCAACATTCTCCTTTCTCCTTTCTCCTCCTTTAACAAGCAAGGACCACAGGACTTAACAACTACAGACTCTTGCCTGACCTCTGTGGTAAAGTCTTTTGAGCGCCTTGTGTTGTCCCACCTAAAATCCATCACAGACTCCTGGATCCTCTGTAGTTCGTCTATAGAGCTAACAGCTCTGTACACGATGCAGTAAACATGACCTTTCTCTTCATCCTCCAGCTACTGGACTCCTAAGGAACTTATGCCAGGATCCTGTTTGTGGATTTCCACTCTGCCTTAAACACCATCATCCCGCCTCTGCTGCAGGACACGCTCTCAGCTGAGTGTGCCTGACTCCACCTGTCCACAAACATGACTCTGACTCTTGGACCATCAGCTTCGTTTCCCCTCAAGGATTCAAAATTTACCTCCTCATGAAATCTTTGTGGTATTTTCTAACCAGCATTGTCAACATTCAAGTTTGCCAATAGGCTGTCTTCTTCGTCCTTGTCTTCGTCGGAACATTGCTACGTTTTGGGATACAAATAAAACACGGACCCGCTCTATTTTGATTTCTAGATTGAAACAGAAGTTAAGAGTTTCTTGAGCATCTGTATTGTGATGGATTTCCAAGTGAAACTGAATATTTGGGCAGGTTATTGTTACAAGAATAATTTAAATCAAATCATTCTGATGTGATTGGATTGCTCAAAAAATGGATGTAGCTTAGCGAACACAGATAGAGCTGTGGAGATACAGATCTGAAGAGGGCTTTTTACCTCCACACACACATCCCTCACCCGTGTTGTCAAGTGCGGTTTTATATGACAGCGGGGTAGGCTAGCCATCACAAATCACATTTGATAATGGTGGTCAAAACTCCACAAGGTACCTTTAAAGCACAGATATGACATTGACATAGATCTTCTCAACTCTTTGTCAGAAAGAAAGCAAATAAACATATTACCTAAAATGTCAAACTATTCCTTTTAAAACATTTATTAAAATATATTTTTAAAATCCAGGTTATAGTTACAGACAACAGTGGGGACCCTGCACTTGCTGGCTACCGTAAGAGCATTTGGGGTTACTGGAGGGGTGTTTTATGTATTTCCACCATGTGTTCTCAAAACAACTATCGTCTGATTACCACCACTACCACTGTCATCTGTGTTCAGCCCTGCTCTGGCTGGGAACAGACCTGACATACTGAGACAGAGACAGAGAGAGAAAGAGGGAGAGAGTCAGGATAATGGATAAGCCAGCACAGTGACAAAGTGGTGATCCCTGCAACACTGAGTCTGTGTGTTTGTGTGTGTGTGTGTGTGTGTCTGTGTGTGTGTTCGAGCGGGTCTACAATCCGTTTTCTCCAGAGATACATCAATCTAACACAAGGTCACGCTGTCTCTCCTCTACAATCCTTTCCTTTTACTCCTCTCCTTCTCCTTTCTTCTTTCAATCTCTTCTCTACCAATCCTCCCCTTCTTTTTTCTCCCTTGTCCCCCTGAATAGTCTCCTCTTTCCTCTCCAATTTTGTCACCTGTGCTTTTCCTCTGTCCTCCATGGATGAATGGATCTGTGGGGAGGATGGATGGATAGATGAATGGGTGATGGATGAACGGCTGGCTGGTTGGGTAGAGGAGGGAAGACAGAGAGGAATCGGACCCCAGGGAGAGGTCTAGATTGGTGTACCTGCTGATGGAAGCTTAAAAAGGACATGATACACGAGTACTTATAAAGAAAAAAAAAACACCCTTTCTCAAGTCTGTCTGCTCCTGTATTTCAACCTTTTACTGCCATATCTCTCTATCCTCTTGTTTGAAAGATTGCGTATTACATTTTTAGAAGTCACGCCTGTCAGCCAGCTAGTCAATTCTGTGGCAAAACTTTTTGCTATATGGGCTGAAATGTATTGTGAGCCATGTTGCGGAACAGATAGCAGGGCATCGGTCAGAATGAATGGAAGAAATTACTGGATTGGCTTCTTGTTTTAACATTTTCATTTACACAGTTTTAATAATGTGCTTTTAATAAGTAAATTATCTCAAAGAGGCTCTTTGCATATTAATTAAGTTATATCAAAAAGCCCCAATTTATAATCAAATTACAAACCCTGTGGAACCCTATTAATGGGTACACACCCACGCACACTGTACTGTGGAAATGCTACATACTTGTACACATATTGTTCACAATATCAGGTCACTGTGATGCCATTAATCCTCATTAACTGTGTTGTGTGCATATGAAAGAGACACTCAAAAACCCCTTTTTTCTACAGATTTTGCTGCAATGTTTTAAGGGGTATTCTGAAAAATTGTGTTTTTTGTGGGAGTGACGTCACTACAGAACTTACCCGATGGAACTGCATATTAAATGGCAGGGCTCTTCCATCTTCTCTCTTGTTATATTATCCTTTTCACTTTAGTCTTACTCTTTAGAGTGGACAGTTTCATCACAAAATGTTTACTTGGTCATTTTTGTATGTGTGCCACATACAAATTCTGTGGCCATCAATCAACAGTGGAGTTTTTTCAAGCCCCTCTCTCCTTTAAGAGAGGAATCTTTTCAGAAATCTGATCAACACAGACGTCTCTTGAGATAACTTCAGTTTGCCTTTTTTGTAGGTTGGCATATTATTCCAGCATGTTTTGGAGTTCACCATCACTGAGTTTTTCCATTCACAATCTAGACTCCAGGCAAGGTAGCCAAGCGAGCATATAACAGATGGTAACAACCAGACTGCAGTCAAGTACAACTTCAACTCAAATGAGCACAAATATGGCACAGTATAAAAATGATTAAAAAGCTTAAGAAACTATTTTCAACTCTTGTTAGAAAGAAAATGTTAAACCTGAAATTAGAAAGTTAGCAGCTACACACTACACAAATCTCAACTTTTTTTTGCCACTAATTTGACATATATATATATATATATTCTTCTCATCCATCTCTCATCAAGACAGCGAATAAGCATATTTTCCAAAATATCAAGCTACTGCTTTAAGGCTGTTTGTTTTACTTGACTACATTGCCAACACTGTTCAACACATTGCCCACTGGATAAAAAACAAGAATATAGAACATTATAATCTTTAGAGGACTGCCTGCTACGTCTCCAGTCATATGAAATGGGCCCACAGTGCATTATTCACAGGCCCAGTCTGAAACATCTTGAAACGAGTCAATTATTTCAGTGGAAGCAGGCCAGTGTGATGGATCCGATGCCTTTAGTATTCTTCACTGTCATTTAGGAGGAAAACATCCTCAGCTTGCCAATTCTTTATCCTAGTCCATGTCATCTGATCCTGTGCCATGGAGTTAGAGGGATAGTAAGCGATTCTGCAGATTGTTGATATTTAAACTCAACTGCCGAACAAATCGTTAAGGATTATGCGAGTAACTTAAACAGTAACAAATAGTAAACAAACATCATCAAACGAATGACATAGAAGCACACAAACACAGTATCCAAAACATGACGAAGTAAAAAACTAGTGCAAGTTATTTGAAATAGTTTTTAAAATAATACCGTAACTGACAAGAGAACTATACAGATGCAAAGCGAACAAGGAACGTAACATCTCTGGTAATATTAGACTACGTAGTACCATAGCATTTCATTTCAAGCAGTCATAATAAATCAACCAAAATAATCCCAATGTCTAACTTGTATTTTTAGGCCTCCATGGCAATAAAACCCTTTACAAAAAAACACATGGCCGATTAGGAAGATTAGCTTAGCATAAAGACTGGAAACAGGAGGAAACAGCTAGCCTGGCTCTTTCCTGGCCTGACTCTAAAGCACACTTATTAAAACAATATGTCTTGTTTGTTTAATCAGTTCAAACACTGAAGTGTAAAGACATCCATTTGTGGTTTTAAAGAGGCTCGAGGAATGTCGACATACAGTATACTGTGACAATAACACAACATTGAAGCCCATATTGATTTCTTTGTTGTGGGCATTGTGAAAGGTTTACTTTCTCTGTGCAGTGACTCATTCTACGCATTCTGACACACACAAAAACACACAATCAGCCTTGCAGGTGCCCCACTGAGTCACAGTCATACCATGAATATTTCATGGTAACTCTAGCATGCGTGAGCTTCGAGTGCAGAAAGGCATACAGGCTCGACTCTGTAAACTGTGTAAAGTGACATGAATGTGCACATGGAGTTATGTTGTGAAGAAATGGTTCCTAAGCAGCATGCGCATGTGTGTTTCATGGAGACAGTTGCTAAGGTGTGTGTGTACAACAATAGTAGATTTCAACCAGCTCAAGCCTGTTCTCTTGGGTGATTTCTGTGGTCTTCGGCTGCAGTCACTAGCCTCTCTTCTTCCCTAGTCGACTTTGTTCTTAATGAGGACTTTTTTTCCTGCCTATCTTGGCAACCCATACCTGCTTATTCTGTCTGCCAAATTTAGATGGACAGAATTTGAATAGTAAATAAAAAAGATATTGATTGAAACACTACTGGTTTAAATAAAGAGGCATTGGGTGGATGATAAATTTGAAATGACTCCCTGTGATACTGTCTGAATGGCGAGGTCTATTTCAAAGTTTTGAGTCGCATTTTTTATGTGGTCCACACCTTGAATGCTCTACCCTCATTTCCCATAATAACTTACCATGGAGCTTTTCATCACCTTGACAGAAACCTGGCATTAGATGGACTTATGCACTCGCTCATGCACAAAGTCTTTTCAGTGATTATTTTTTTTACTGGGAAACTTTGAAAGAGGAGGGTCACAAGTGTTAGCTTACAGGAGAATAAGTGAGTGCTTACAGGAAGACAAGTACATCTGATTGAGGGAAGAAATGCAGAAGTAAACTTTTGAGGGTGAGCATGAGTAGACACTTAACGGGGATAAGTACCTGTATACATGAGAACCTTAACTTTACTATAGGAGCACTTTTATCAGATGTCTCATACAAACAAGTGTTCTCTTGGAAATACGCCTGTGACCTATTCAAATTTACTGACTCTTCATCCTGAATTTTCTCCCCAGTGCAGCTTTCAGTAAGATTCTCAACATTGGGTAAACTCAACTGTCATGCACAGAGAGCATAAATGACTGTAACACATAATTCAAATTAAATTAAATTAGCATTACCTATCCTTTCCAGGTATTCAGAAGGTAAAGAAAAGATTTAGCTCATTTAATTTTCATATCTTATCGTGTTCATCTGTCACTTTAAGTTACAACCCGGACTGTTTACTGTTTCATCCCATTTCGTTTTTATTATTTGAGGGGGTTCAGCAGAATGACAAGTAGAGCGAGGGAGGCAGATGAGAAGAGACAGAGGAGGGAAGAAACCGAGGGGAGAGGAAGCGACATTGATGCCCCATAGAGAACAAATGGCTGGTTAGTAATAGATGAGGGGCATCAACTTACACTGAAGGATAAAAAGGCAGCCAAGCAGGGGATACACATCTGTCATCTGCTGTTCACACACACACACACACACACACACACACACAAACGCACACAAACACACACAAGCCAGCTGGTAGAGTGTAACTAGTGACTATGGTTCCATGGCTCATGCATCTTTCTGGATTGCTTACCTGAAACGCACCCGTAGAACAGTTTCAAAAGAGGGAAGGGGTAAAATTCTCGCTCACCACCACCTGGGTTGATGGACAAATGGATTGGATTTTTTTCAAAATAACAAGGAAACCTGGAATATCCGATCCTGGCATATAAAACATGTTTAGTTGGAGCAAGAGATCAGGGTCTTGGTTAAATATCAAAAGTCAGTCAATTGCAGCTAGGGTAGGCAATATATTTTAGAAGCATTTTTGTTATATTTGTTAAAGTTCTCTTTGCATCCCGACAGCAATCAATAAATAAAATGCTCTGACACAAAAAATTTAAAAAGATTTGGTAGATGGATGTTGTAGGACTGTAATAAACATGGCCTACCTACCTGTCATTAATTGCACATGAAAATTTATTTTAGGTGAGTGGCTGTGGATGGAGGCCTGAAGGGATGGGGTGGGATTTTTTTTTTTCAGCTGGATAATTTGAAGATCTAGCTGTCTCTTGCTTGTTTCTCCAAAGTTGCCTACACCAGCAAGGAAAGTTTATTTGTATAGCACATTTCAACAACAAGGTAATTCAAAGTGCTTTACATAAAACATAAAAGCAACAGGTGAAATATAAAAAAGTTTAAAAGCAACATAGGGAAATTGAAAAAATACACATTAAAAAATAATAACAGTTACAGTGCAGTGTACAATCAGGGTTAAAAGAGTTAAATGGAAAATAAAAACAGGCTGAGGGGATGAGCAAATAATTGAGTTACAATTATTCTGAAAAGAGAATAAACAGAGAAGTACACTTAATCTACTCTCTCTAGCTAGTCTGTACACAGGTCCATAGCAATCTTTGGGTCCACTGACACTCCAAAAACCCTCGGACACTACAGAGAAACCAGGACGTGTCTGTCCGCAGGCCACTTTGATCCAGTTATACTCTGGACCCACCTGCGCATTTACAGGTGGACAGAGACTCCTGCAAATCACTCAGGCACGAGATTTAAGACCACTTCCTTCACTCTGTTCAATCTCGCTCTCATTATCTTTTCACTCAATTACGTACTCATTTCTCACTGTGTAAATATTTAATTAAAACCAATGGTAAAAAGCTAAAAACAAAGAAAAAGAAAACAGGACAATAAAGGTTACAGTGCAGTGTAAGTTATCAATCTACTAGTTGAAAGGCAGTGGTAAAAGGAAAATCTGAAATATTTAATTAAAAGCTATGGTAAAAAGAAAAGCCTTCAGTCTTAATTTAAAAGAACTGACAGTTTCAGCAGACCTGCAGTTATCTGGGAGTTTGTTCCAGATATACGGAGCATAATAACTGAACGCTGCTTCTCCTTGTTTAGATTTGACTCTGGGGACAGAAAGCGAACCTGCCCCAGACAACCTGAGAGGTCTGGATGGTTCGTAACGAAGCAGAAGATCAGAAATGTATTTTGGCCCTAAACCATTTAGTGCTTTATAAACTAACAGCAGGATTTTGGAATAAATTCTTTGACATACAGGAAGCCAATGTAAAGACCTCAGAAGTGAAGTGATGTGATCCACCTTTCTGGTCTTAGTTGCAGCTGTCTGATGGATTTCTTGGGGAGCCCTGTAAAGACACTGTTATAGTAGTCGAGTCGACTGAAGATAAATGCATGGATAAGTTTTTCCAGGTCTTCCTTTAATCCGTGATATATTCTTCAGGTGATTGTAGGCTGACTTTGTAATTGTCCTAATGTGGCTCCACAAATTCAGGTCTGAGTCCATGACTACACCAAGATTTCTGGCTTGATTTGTGGTTCTTAACACACTACCAAAATTTGTGTTCTTTCCAAGAGTAAGATAAGCAATACCATTGTCTTGACTGTTGTTAGTACTTTGGTTTTGTGCTCTTATTTTTCCTGTGTTTAGTCTGTCATAGTTTGGGGTTTTGTGATTTTTCTTTGTAGCTTTGTTTATTCTTTTGTTCATGTTTAGTTCTCTTAGTACCTGCCTTATCTTAGTTCATGTCTTGGTATTCACTCCTGGTTCTGGGTTTGTATTATTTTATTTTTATTTTATTGTCTTGTCTGCTTTGTTTTGTCCCAGTCTTAGTCTGTTCCTTCTTTGGTTGTAGTTTATTTGTATTATTAAGTTTTCTGTGTGCTAAGTGTTGGTTTGTATTCTGTCTGGTGATTGTTTAGTTGACATTGTCTCGTCTTGCGCGCTTGTTTCCTATTGTGTTTAGTTTGCTTTTTGATGTTAAGTTGTGTTTGTGCATTTTGGTTTCCCCCTGTGGTCACTCTGCCTGCCTGTGTGTCTGTGTCTCATTGCAGAAAAAAAAACTGACACAGACTTCAGTGTAGACAAGACAAATATCCACACTATGAACAAAAACAATATAGACATATTGACAAATAGTGCAGTGAGCAGAGTGCAAAGGATGCAGGAGTATGTACATGTCGGAGGTGGATGTGATCTACAGGTACATATACATGCATACATGTACACAGTGCAATGAAGCATAGTGCAAAGGATGCTGGAATAAATAAGTATTAAGCATTTTGTGCAGGATTAATGACTTGATGTAGGTGGATTAGGTATACAGTATCTACAGTATGACAATATAACAGTATGAACAGCACTGAAATACAGAATGGTGAATAAATAATAAGTGTTAGCCAGTAAACAGGTGGCTGATTAGAGGCAGAGTTACTGGGTTATTGCACAAGAATTGTTCCCGACACCGTGAGTCAAATCAGCTGTTCATCAGAGTGATGGCTTGTGGGAAGAAACTGTTCCTAAGTCTGTTGGCTTTGGCGTACAGTGCTCTGTAGCGCCTACCAGAGGGGAGAAGCTGGAACAGATTGTGTCCGGGGTAAGATGGATCTGCAGTGATGTTTCCTGCCCATTTCCTGAATCTGGAAATGTATAAGTCCTGAATGGAGGTCAGGTTAGCACGGATGCAGTCCTGACTGTCCGTTGTAGTCTGTCCTTGTCCTTTTTGGTGGCAGATCCAAAATAGATAGTGATGGACGTGCAGAGGACAGACTGGATGATAGTTGTGTAAAAGTGGATCAGCAGGTCCTTAGGCAGGTTGAGCTTCCTGAGCTGACGCAGGAAGTACATCCTCTGCTGGGCCTTCTTGATAATGGTGTCCGTGTTGGGCTCCCACTTCAGGTCCTGGGAAATAGTGGATCCCAGAAACCTGAAGGATTCCACAGCAGTCACAGGCCTGTTGAGTATGGTGATGGGGGGCAGAGTGGGGGGGCTCCTTCTGAAGTCCACGGTCATCTCCACAGTTTTGAGCGTGTTAAGCTCTAGGTTGTTCTGACAGCACCAGAGAGCCAGCTGATCAACCTCCCGTCTGTAGGCCGACTCATCACCGTCCCGGATGAGGCCGAGTGTCGTCAGCAAACTTCAGGAGTTTCACAGATGGATCTCTTGAGGAGCAGTTGTTGTGCAGAAGGTTTTAGTCGGCACACACATGTCCTCACAAAAACTCATGTAAGATGTCACAGTGTCAGTTCGTCCAGGTCAGTGGCTGCAGCCTCAAAAATACTTCAGTCAGTGCAGTCAAAGCAGGCCTGTAACTACAGCTTTGACTCGTTAGTCCATCTTTTCACAGTCTTTACAACAGGTTTAGCAGATTTCAGTTTTTGCCTGTATGTTGGGATAAGATGAACCAGACAGTTATTAGAGAGTCCCAAGGCTGCACGAGGAACAGAGCGATAGGCGTCCTTTAATGTAGTGTAGCAGTGGTCCAGTGTGTTAGTGTCCCTGGTGGGACACTTAAAATGCTGTCTGTACTTTGGGAGTTTGTGGCTGAGGTTTGCTCTGTTGAAGTCTCCAAGTACAATGAGCAGGGAGTCTGGATGTTTTTTCTCCACATTAGTTATCTGGTCGGCCAGGTTTAGATACACCTCACTAGCACAGGCCTGAGGAGGAATGTAAACAGCGACCAGGACAAACGAGGAAAACTCCCACGGTGAATAAAAAGGTTTACAGTTTAGAAATAATGTCTCTAAGTGAGGGCTGCATGATTTTTCCAACACTGTGACATCTGTGCACCAACCTTTGTTTATATAGAAACAGAGTCCGCCTCCCCTTGTTTTTCCCGTGAGCTCCCTTTTGCAATCCGCGCAGATGAGATTAAAGTTAGGTAGGTGAAGTGCGCTGTCCGGGATGCGCTCAGAGAGCCAGGATTTGGTGAAACACAGGGCGGCAGAACTGCAGAAGTCCGAGTTAGTACTGTTGAGGAGAAGCAGTTTGTACATTTTGTTGGCTAGAGAGCATTCGCCAGGTGAATTGAAGGGAGCGCAGTGCGAAAACCTCGCTGTCTCAGTTTAACCAGCACGCCTGCTCGTTTTCCCCTCCGCCGTTTCCGAAGGATCCCAAACGTAGCTGCTGCTCCTCCAACTAATAACTCCGGCAAAGTTCCGGGTAAAGCGGTGCAATAGTATGAGCAGTTGAAAGTCCAATCTTTAAGAGCTATTCTCCGGTAAATGTTACCAGAGAGGGACGGCAGAAAACAGTGTTAATAAACAAAAACACAAAAAGCACTACGGAGTTTAGTCTAGAGGCTGCCATCTGCGGAGTCATCTTGTTGCAAGCTGTGTCTGTGTAGAGTTGTGTAATTATTTGTTAACATACTAAGTTTGGTGTTATTCTTGTTACAAACAACTAGGATGTTTATTCTTGAAATATCCCACTTTTTAACAACCGATTTGACCAGTGTCATATTTATATGTAAAACTGGTGGGGCACCAACCATTTCAAAACATAAATACCAGTAAAACTACAATACTCTCTCTTGCTTCTGTGTTTTTTAACATGTCAACGAACAGCATGGCTCCACAAAACACTTAACATGAGAGAGCGAGAGAGGAGTGCATTGACATAAGTTACAGTACCACTGTCACAAACCTAGAATAAGCAGACACAACCAAGCTCAGAACAAATGAGCCTACAGGGCCATATCAAAGAGCAGTAAGCTCAACACCAATGAAGTCAACGACGCGCAAAGACAAAGTTTTAGGGATCCAGAGCATTTCTATAGCCGCTTTCCACAGAGATCCTGCAATCAAAACGGAAAGAATGTCAGCCAATATATATCCCATTCCCGGCTCCATACCTTTTAAACAGCGCAGCGAATCAGCAAACTATAATAAGGCAGTATGAAAGTGGCTATGTGACAACAACATCATGACAACAACCGTATTCTGTAGCCTAGTGTCAACCGATCCAGCACAACAATTTGCCCATGCAGGGACCAGCAGCAGAGTCAGGATGATAAAAGATGCTTTCACTCACCAGATGAAGTTGACTGAAGTTTTTCAAACAGACCGGCGACTCATCGTGGCCCCGCAGTGTTTGTTGTGCTACTCACTGGAGCGCTTGTTCCAGTTTCACAGCATCGTCCAGATGACTCCTGCTGTTCTCATGTTTTGCAATCCTTTCACAAAGATGAAGGTGAAAACAGGCACAGGACGGTCTCCCTCAAAGCATAACGTTAACAGCCAGTCACACGCGGCGCTGTCAGGGCTTCAGTGTTCTTACCACGTTAGCTTGCTGTTAGCGATGGTGCTAACATGTTGCTATCTGCAGACTATTAGCTCTCATGCATAGTACAATACACAAAACTGTGTAGCAGTGTGACAAACTTATTATAAACTAGCCAGACTACTAACTGTCTCTGTACATTAATTAAATTAGACTTTTCTTTCTTCTGCAGCTTGTTGCAGCCTCAACAGACAACACACACATTCGACACAACACCGGTGTACTCCGCTCTGCTCTGCCTGTTAGTCCCGCCCCTTAACCAGTCACAATTTTAGAAATGGAGACCTCTCCTAAAATAAACATCAAAGTCTGTCACACCTCAGGGTCAGAGGTTGTCCTCTTAAAGTGACAGAGCCTAATATGAGAACACATAATTGCTGCTATTGACCTTTTAACTCAAACCAAGGGGTTACATAACATAGATAGTATATAGCATTTTATGCATATGCTCCTTGCCAGGGGGGCCACTGGGGAGCTGGTTGACCGTCAACCTTAAATCAGTGATCGAGCTAGTCGTTATGTCTGAACTACTCAACGACGTCTAAAAACGGCTCCCTGACGTCATCACAGACGCCAGCCAGATATCTAGCATGCTAAACATCTGGAGGAGTCGGCCGACTCGACATCCACATTCAGCCAATGACAGCAGGCAGCTGGCAGAGCAGACAGCTACTTTTTCACTGCAAAACACTTTTTACTCATCTCCAACTCTCTCTGTAGCACAGATGATCCCTGCTACCTGTGTGTGCTAATCAATTCTTTCACCCATAATCTTTGTCTTTATAATTGCTAGCTTCATAATAAGCTGTTTCGTGTGTAGGCTCGTGTCATTTCCCGTTTCACATTTCACGTGTGTTTTCTTGACAAAACATGGTTTGGAGACCAGCGTTGGGTGACACAGTTGCAGTCAGCTCATGTAGTATGTGACCCCCTGTCACCGATCAGTTATGTAGCGTGAATGCCACAACGACTTCAAGACTCCCCATTACAAGATGGCAAGTTGGCATGGCCATCGGCCGATGCTGAAAGTCGTGTAGTCTGCACGAGCCTTAAAGCTCACTAATTAACAGACTGTATCTTGTTTGTTTGATCCATGCAAAAATTGCAATGCAAAAATGTCATTCTGTGGTTTTAGATGGTTTTGATGAACAACAGTTTATCCACTTGCCCAGCACTTCTATACAGCACCTCCCCGCAGGATGTCTCAGTGTGATTCCAGCTGTCACCAAGCAATAGTTAATGCTTATAATGTACCTCTTACTAAAGCCACAAATTGTTGTTTTTTGCAATATGGTTAGTATTGTCCTTCTTATCACACTCTCAAAATGAATGCGAATAAGTGTGTTTCCCAAAATGCTGAACTATTCCTTTAATATTTAACTAAAAGCACTTCTGTGCTTTGGGACACAGAACACGAACCCTGTGTCAAAGTCCTGTGCTTTGTATACTCATCTATCCACCCCAACCTCTCACTGTGACTTCAATGCAGTATAAGCAGTAATAACTTTTAAGCTTTGAGTATACTATTGTTGGTACAGTTTGAACTTCTTTACTTGTCATGCTGCCTGACAGAATAATCATCTCTGAATGCTAGCTCGAACAAATTCTTAGTCTTCTTAGTTGCTAATAAACGATTTAGACAAGCTTATACATAGCTAATATGACAACTACGAGCGTAGTTAATGTTTAAGCATCTTTGCCACTAGATATGTCATACACTTACAAAACAACAAGTGTAAAATGTATAGTAAAGTGCATAAGCTGGCATTTGGCTTGATTTGAGGGTCAGTTGTAAATCATTATGCCTTTGAAAACATTACTGGGCCTCCTTCTCGGAATGACAAATTGGAAAACCAATCCTTTTCAGCACTGAGATAAGCTAATTCGGAGCCCTAGGACAGTTTAATCTATATTTGGGTACATTCAATACTGTCTCCCATAGTCAGAAATAAGACACAATACCAATGAATCCTGGGATAACCTATGATGTCCTACAGTTGTATCGCTTAATCGGGGAGAGAGTCCAAAAGAGAGAAAGTGTGATCATAGATCCATGAAGTTTATTTTCTAGGTGAGCAGATAGATATCTGTCTTCCAGCCTCCCCCGTGGGATATTTCCCAACTGTCCTCGAGAGCTGTACTATAATTTTACCCTGCCTGGTGAATGTGGGTGTTCTTGTATTTCCGTATTCTGGCAAGGACAGAGGGATAAAGGAGAATCCTTGAATGTCGGTCCTTTTTTCCCCTCTGAATGGGACCATTTTAAGCCTCCAGCTTGGGTTAAAATTATTTCTCGTCATAGTAATACAGTAAGTGCGGGTGGTGGCTGTGAATGGAGGTGGAAAAGCTTACAGAGATAAGCACATGAACATTTCTATACTGTAAGCCTAAATGTAAACACACTTGCTTGTCCTCTGCTTATTTCATGTTTGACTCCCAACTCCCTCCTCCCCCTTTCTATTGGTTGTCTTGTTGTCGTACTTTGCTCTTAAGTTTCATTCTTATCCTTCATGATTTCTTTCTTCTGCTTTTTCCTTCTTTCTTCCTTCCTCCCTTGGATAATACCATCCTGCTTCTCCTCTCTCCTTCCTGATGGAATGTGGCTGTCTCAAACTGTAGACTGGCAATATGAGGGTAAGAACTATCTCTTCTTTCTTCCTCTGTTAACTGTATGTTCAGTCACTGTTATTAACCCCCACAAACCCTAGAGGGATGATTGTAGGGGGTTTATGCCTGTATTTACCAATTCTTTTTCTACTACATTTCACTCTGATTGTATGATTATATAAGAAAACAATGAGGCTAATAAGCTCTAGATTATATCTTACAGTCGTACTCAGCATTTCTTTGCCATGATGTTTTATTTTATTTTTCGTTTTATTTTGTTTTTTACTATTTCTATTTTTCTATAATGAGTGTTTCCCCGTCCATCATCATTTTCTTCTGTCTAGATACAGATATTTTTCTCTCCTCTTGTTTTTTACTTTCCTCTGCTAACCCCATACACCTCTTTTCTCTATTCCTCTCCTATTTTCACCTTAATGTATAATATACATATATATATATATATATAAACAAATATATATATATATATATATATATATACATGAAATTTAGGAAAATGTTTTGCTCACTATATATATATAGAGAGAGAGAGAGAGCAAAACATTTTCCTTTTAAATACTAACATGCATCAAGTAAATCCATATGCTTCACAATTGAGTTCAGGCTTTTCTAAAGCAGATAAAGCAGTGAAACCTGAGAGGTTACCAATGATAACACTAAATTTTCTCTTTTTCTTTTTCACCCTCCCAGAATGTAAATTGTCTCGGTCGGGTCCTCCTGCTACCATCGTTGCCATAGACGAAGAAAGCCCCAACGGTAAAGTATTCAGAACACTTTTGTTAGACATTTTTAAGATAATCATCACCTTTTACCGTTTGTTACAAACAAACACTGTTAGATGATCATGACCTTTTCAGATGATTGGCATGGCATGTAACCCATAGTCATTAATATTCATTAGATAACTGTGTAACTGTGTTGGAAGTTGGATCCCCGTTCCGGGAGATAAGACATTAAGGTCATTCAGTTTGAGCTAAATCCCTGTGTATGAGCATAAACAACAAAAATATGTGTGTTTGATTGTGTTTGTGTCTTTCTATGTGTGAACGCACACATAAAAGAAGAGTTTGACATTTTAAGCAATACGAATATTTGCTTTCTTGCTGAGAAAGAAGACCAATATCTTTCTTGTATAAATGTGAAGCTACAGCCAGCAGCCGATTAGCTAAGCTTAGCTTTAAGACTGGAAGAGAAAGAACTAGCCTAGCTCTGCCAAAATCTGCCTACCAGCACTTTCAAAGCTCTAACTAACATGTTAAATCTTATTTGTTTAATTCATACCTGGAGTCTCGATAGGTTACCAGGCAGGAAGTGACTGCACCCAACCAAGAAATATTGATGGTTTCTATTAATAACAAAATCCAAAAATCTTAATTTATATGTTTGTTTGATTAAACAAACACAATGTGTTAATTAGTAAGCTTTTGATGTTTAAGTAGGCAGATTTTGTTCTTTGGTCAGAGCAAAGCTAGCTGTTTCCCTGTATTCAGTCTTTATGCAAGTGAAGCTAACAGCTCCTGGTTGTAGCTTCATATTATATCAATCTTCTCATCAAACTCTCAGCAAGAAAGCAAATAAGTGCATTTCCCAAAATTTATTATATACTATTTATTTAACATGAATTTGCAACAATAACTACTTTTTTTCTGATGGGGATGAATTGTGTTATGGGGGTTGTGATGATTTTGTCAGTAATGTTTCCAGTGTAACTTGGTTTAAGTTAATGGTTTTTTATTTTATTTTAGCTATAATGAATTATTTATGTTTTCCCAGACCTTTATGTTGTGTGCCAAGTGGTTGTTATGGAAAGAGGTCCTTGAGTTAGACAACAATGATAGACATTTGTTTGACTAGAAGTCCTAGTTTGAATATTTTAGACAATTTTTCTTCTCTTCTCTTCTCTCCTACCGCATTGAACCACCTGACTAAACAAATATAAGGCTACCAAAGTTTTCAGACACCTTTTATCAGAGCACCAAAGAAAATATTTTCAGTGTGTGTTTTTGTTTCCAGAGTTAGCTCAAACTGTTTAAGACCTTCTTAGCTAATTTAGACTCTACAGAGGAACATAAACAAGCACACAATCCCAGAGTCTCCTTGGGAGTGTGTTTTAGTGCAGGCTTGTGTGTATATGAACATAATCTTTGTGAAGTTCAGAGGAGGTTATTTGTGGAGGGATCACATTTTAATTGATGAGTTTAATGCTTACTTTGGTCACAAGTAAATTAAGGCTTATGTTAGCCTTGAGGAAGGCCACTAAATCTTATGGGGGGAAGGTGAAATGTACACAGACAAGTTGGTCTGTGTGGTTAAATCGCCCTCTTATCTCCAGCCTATAGATTACTGCTCAGAATCAGAAACCTGTCAAGATGTTTGCCATGTCTGCTTTTCAACTAAGTTTTAAATTGTGAGACCTGATCGCTGTAATCCTAACTGACAAAAAGAGATTAGCATAGCAACACCAGACAGAAAGGAGAGCTGCGCATTCTTTCTATCCAGCTGGCATGTCTGTATCTGTTGATAGCTTAATGCATCCTATTAAGCCATCCATACTCTTTTTTCTGCTATTTTCCATTTTTACTGTGTTTTTCTATTTTCTTCATTCAGAAGAGTGTTTACTTTATGCACATCAGTCTGGGACTGGTAATTAAGTGAAGGACATTTTTTTTAGCTTTTCCTATTGCCACCCACGTTGGTCATCAATGACAGTTAGTGCTTTCAACACACCTGAATGGGTTATTGTTTACTTTTTCATCCAGGAAAGTATTTTTTATTAGATTTATTGCAATTAATTGCAAAATGAATTATATTATATTGCACTGCTCTTTTACACTGAAGCAAGTTAAAAGCCTTTTAAGCTCATTTAACAGTGACGCATGACATGTATGTGAATGGTCAATTCTATTCCATGCATTTTACTTATGCATGTCAATATTGAAAATAAGACTTGATAAAAAAATGTGTCACATCATACTTTCAAATTAATGGTATTGTACAAAAATTTAAATACTATGTAAAATGTAAAATGTGTAAAAGTGACAGTTTTGACCTCATATGATAGATAAATATTGCATCTTCAATAAAAAGAGTACTGTCTTGTACAGTCATATGTAATATTTAATATTTGATTCATTTTCAATGTTAGCCTATTTTATAAAATATTAATTTTGTTGTGTTTTTTTCTTTTCACTCAAAAGACATGCAGAGGTGTTTTCAGTAATTTTTTGCAGCCCTGAGCAGTGTCTGCAGGTCATATTCTCAGGCTGCATGTACAGCGTCCACTTATCAGAGGTTTGGGCAGTTGCCTGTAGCCTGAGAGGTGAAATCCAGGGCAATACAAAGTCGGCAGATCACTCACCACTGCTGTTAAGCTTATTGCTGTGAGCACACCTAATACAGGGCTACTTAGACAAGCTTATCAACTTTGTTATGGCATCCTCTCCTCCTTCTGGCATTTCAACAGCTAGACAGTAGGAAAATATTATTTAGAGATTTAAAGCTTGGGTAGGCAATGTTGAAGAAACTATCTAGAACCAGTATCAATATCCAAGTATTCAACTGAAAAAAATCCCACTCCCTCCATTCAGGCCTCCCTCCAAAGCCACTCCTTTAAATACATTTTAATGTGCAATTCACAGAGTTCACAGTGTGTGCAGGTAGGTAGTTAGGTCAGCCAATCATTTCATTTCAATAAATATAACATTTCAGAAATGCTTCTGAAATAAATTGCCTACCACAACTAAGTGATTAAATCAAACTGTAACTGCAAAATTGAGGGGTATTTTATACCTTTTTTTTTATAAAAGGTACGAAATAGTTACATTTCTTTAATTTCAAGATATAATAGTAGTTTAGCCTTGCAGGTTGGTTGAGAGGACAATAATGTTCTACTTTTGTGCCTGTGTGGCAATAACAAATCTTACTTATTCATGTTCATAAAGTAACAGATATGTGCTCACATGCTATATGTGTGCATAATGCATGACTGAGTGTTTGTGTGCGTGTGTGTGTGTGTGTGTGTGTGTGTGTGTGTGTGTGTGTGTATCTGCATGTTCTGTCTAACAACAATGGTTATGTTGCATGGTTTGTTTGTCTTTGTGCTGATTTGTTCATTGTGTACATACTATGTAATATAGCATGTGTGCTTGTGCTTGTTTTTGCAGTAATCTTCCTAACAGGCCCACTGAAGAATAATTTAATATTAGAATGGTTTGTATGCATAATGCCATGTATTGCACTGTGGCTGTGAAATAGTGTTACAGATTTAATAGAAAATCACGCTTTAGGGTGATTATCATGGGTTGGTGTAGGCAAAAGAGAGAGATAGACTCGAGGAAAGAAAAGAGGCGGAGGGAGGGAACGAGAGAGTAACAAGATACAAGTTAGGGAGTTTTTCCTCGGGGAAATGCCATAAAAAGATAATGTTGAAATTAGGGATGTGATTTTAATAATATGAAGTAAAAGGACGATTAGAATGAGTGGAAAGGTGTGGTAGTAGGACAGACAGACACACACACACGCACATGCACAAACACACACATTTAGACGACACACACAGAGCAAAAACGTCTTCAGTCTCACATCAGTCAGACTTTCAGTCAGACTTATACACCATAATATTCCTCAGACGCATTAAGTGTATCATTTAGCAGATAATACATGCTACATCAGCATACAAAATTGCATGTAATATTATACAATCATCTACGCTTACAGCTCTAACATTATTAGTGTTCTGCTGTAAATATACTCAGCAAGGCCACCAATAACGCTGCTGGGGTCCTGAAGCCAAATAAAATGGTGATTATTCCATACATGGATAGAAAAGCTTCCCACCTTCTATTTACAGCAGGAAAGTTTATTAGCTAAAGGGTTGTCAACTGAAGTTGTTTTACATTCTTAAATGTAAAACAACTTCTACTAACAACTATTAGGGTTAAGATCATTGTTGAAATACAACAAAAAGTAAATACCTAATAATACACAAGCGTCGTCATCATATTCTAATGAATAAACAGAAAATGCTGAATCTGGTTATGAAGATTATGTATGTCAAAAGCAACACTGAAAAGATACAAGTAGGCTTCTTCCTTTTTCGTTTTTTTGTACCTACAATTTACAGATAAGGAAATTACTTATTTTTTATTTGGTTTGGTGGAGTAGTAGTTTGGTGGTTAGTATTGTTTAGCCAGTGGAACACCTTGACCCACAGTAGATGTGTCATCAGCAATTCGCGCCGTCAAGTCGGACACATTCTACCTGCATGAGCTCACTGTGAGCTTAGAACAATGACTGATCTTCAAGACAAATGCCGCGAGATCAGGCAATAGGTGGTTCCAACTTTGTGCACCTGGAGAAAAGCATCTGCGGTCTCCGGACTCACACAAATGCTAGCGTTAAAAAACATTGATTATAGCTGCTAACTGTAGCTTATTTTCCCCTTTTCTCAGATAATGAATTATTTTTTTGTGATTAAATTATGTCAGGTCAAATGTTAGATAAATTTTTAAATTCACTACTTCAAGCCTGGTCTCATCCCAGGGCGTCAAATACCAATCCTTTGAGAAAGCCTGACAAAGCGTCGGCATTTGACGCACATGGTACCCTTCAGCGTCTGTATGAGACGCCCTTGGCTTTCAAGTAACTCCAATGTAACCCATCCGCCATCACATAATGTACTTATTTCAACCAAAACCATGACCTTTTCTAAACCAAACTAGAAACCATGACCTTTTCCTAAACTTAACCAAGTAGTTTTTTTGTGCCTAAACCTTAAAAAGGTGTTTCATATGGACACTGAAGGGTACCTTGTGCGTCAAATACCAACATTTTTTCAGGCTTTCTCTAAGCATTGGTATTTGATGCCCTGAGATGAGAATGTGTTGCTACTTCTGTAATCCTACCTACTGTATACTGGTATTCGCCTTAAATCCCTCTTTCATCCCACCACCAAGAGCAGAGAAGCAGCAGGTAGATTTGATGATTACTTTTCAGTTCATGGCTCATACTTGGCTGACACCGTAGCAGTGCCGCCACATTCAGTTAAGCCAATGTCCTGTAAAAATTCTATTAATGTGCTGCCACAATGCTCATTTTCACTCTATTTTCTCATAACATTCTCTTTACTCTTTAATTCTATCAGCCCCCCATTCAACCAGATCTTTCTCACCTCAATTTCCTATGCTACCTTTCTCATTTCTCTTGCTCTCTAATTGCTCTTCGTGCTGCTTTTTCTTGGGAAGTTCCTTCTGTCTGCTCTCTGCGTTGCTGCACACACACTCAACAGCCTCGTGCGGTTCTGCCTGTGCGCTTTAACACATGGGTCAATATAATCAGGTGCTGCTGAGTGCAGTATTCAGTCATACATCCTGTGAAGTGAGGTCACTGTGAAAAGAGCACATTTGTGTTAGATGTTCTGTGGAATTAAATTAGAAACAGTTACACAAGGTGTAAGCACTATCTTTCTCATTCTTCTTTGCATGTACTTCTGTTTTTTTACTCAGGTTCCAAGACAGAAGCAGAAACCAGAAGAGAGATAGCCAATAGATGGCAAGGAATGAAAGTTCCCTAATGAAGTCAATTTTCTATCCCATTTCTGGTATAAAGAAACCAATTTCACTAAATTTCGCCGTTTATTTAACATCGGCCAATCACAGCAAGGCATTTGACAGGGTTTCCATGGCAGCACAGAAGGCCATGACCCAATTTTATGTCTGGCAGATCAGATATGAGATTGTTCAGTGCGTGTGTGTTTATGCTGTTGTATGTGTGCGGATGGAGGGAAAGTATGAAAGTATTCTAGGATGCACACACATACACACACAAGCAAACCAACACAATGCTTGCCTCTTTTAGCCAATTTCTCTCTCTCTCTCTCTCTAAATCTCTCTTTATCTGTCATTTCTAATTTTCACTCTCTCTGCCTGTTGCTCTACTTTTCTGTCTCTCTCTCTCTTTCTCTCTCTCTCTCACTCACTCACTTACTGACACAGTGTTTGGTAGGGTCATTGGTGACAGTCCAGAGGACAAGCTGCCTTATAGCCAAATTTTTTTGTGTATATGTATTAGTATACACACTTGCATACTTGTATACACAAAATAGTTTTTTTTCCAGGTACATTGTTATAGGGGGGATTAATAATGCAGTGTGTATTAGGTCTCTTGTGATTTAGGGCTGTAAAGTGGTTAAATATTTTGCTTCTCTACATTTTTTTCTCCTTCTTCCTCACATATTTTATGCACCTCTTCTGTTATAATATTTTCCAGTAAACTTAGAAATAACCCGTGACAGATAATAGTTGTGTATATTCATCTTGACAGCCAAAATTGGTTTATGAAACTGATTATGTGAACCAAGTACAAATAAAAATACCCAATATTCATACCAAAGTGGAAGAAAGAAATCTGTGTGAAATCAGCAGTATATTTAATCACATTTTGATACTTAGATACTAATGAAACCAATTGGAAAATTCAGCGGCAGCGCTCGGTTTTAATTGCCACTGTCAATCACTAATAAAGTCTGGACGTTTCACAAACACAGATGTCTGATTCTTCATCTGCCTTCTTGTGAAACGTCCCTTCTCTGACCCCTTATCCTCCTCTGCCGCAACCTTACCTGTCTTTATACTGATTGAGAGACAATATGCATTGCTTAAAAATATAAAGCTGAGAGTTTCCATTGAAGTCATGTCTCATCACCCTGTTTGTATTTCCCTCTCTCTTTCTCTCTCTCTCTGTCTTTCAATATTCCTCTCATTCCCAAATCGCTTCACCGCCCACAGTTGACTTTGTTAAATTAATCAAGTTTTATTCCATCTGTGCCGTCTGTCTTATTAAAATGTTTACTTTTATTTATTTTGAGGGGGGGGTTGGCGTAAAATCGTGCAGATGAAAGCGTTGAAGTCATTACAACATTTGCTGTATCCTGGCAGACCAGCTTCCTGTCTTTCTATGAAATGTTTATTTTAGTTTGTGTTGGTCTTAAGTATTCCAGGTACTGGCATTGAAAAGGCAAACAGAATAGCCCCTGTATGTGGTCTGACTTACTTACAGTAATTTAGTGTTCCACATGCTTCTTACTGTCTCTTTCTGTCCTAAATATAATTTCCAGGTATATCATTCATTGAGAACATGAAGAAAAGCAGAGGGGTCTGTTTGGACTGTCTATTTTTCCTTTTCTTTTGCTAATAATTTCCCATCTAGGACCATTTCTCTACAGAGGCTATGTAAATCGTATTATTTAGAAACTCTGGACTTTGTGTCTCCCTCTCTCTCTCTCTCTAGTTGGGTTAATACAAGTATTTTTATTTTATTCTATTACCAGGAACGTTATTGGTGGAGAACATGCAGATAAATGGAGTGGCTGAGGGTCCGGATCGTACCATCTCTCTGTCTCTAAGGGATAACCATGACCACTGGGTGATCCTTGACTCTTCCAAACAAGCCCTTTACCTCAACAGCACCGGACGGGTTCTGGATAGAGATGTAAACTTTTTTTATCTTGTCTGTTCTGAAAAGGGTTTTTTTCAGTCCTGTTATTATTTTTTAAAATCTTACAATATCTTGCATACTATATTTTACTCTTGTTGGTATGGCTCCTCAATGTTAGATAGACAGAAATAAAATTAATGACTCTGGTGTGACACAATTTTGATCTCATGCTCATGGCACAGATACTACTACTGTTTCTCAAATTAAAGATAGGGTAGGTAACGTTGGAGACTTTTGAAAGTATCCAACTGTAAAAATCCCATCCCCTCAGGCCTCCCTCCCAAGCCACTCCACTAAAACACATTTTCATGTGTACCGGCAGATTCATGAGTGTACCAGCAGACTGCACACAGGTTGGCAGGTAGTGCTTATTATGGTCCTGCAACAGCCACAGATAGCGGCTTTTCTTTCTGTTCTTTTTTGTGTCAGAGCATTTGATTCATTGATTGCTGAGAGAGAATTTTCCAAGAGAATTTAAATAAATATAATAAAAAGCCTTCTGAAATAAGCATATAGCGGTAACACTTTCTATGAAGATCATCGCTATAATCACTTATACATATATTTATAATACGATATAATGTGTCCATTAAACATTTAATAGGCTTCGTTTTGTTTAATCGTCCACTGCATCTGTTAGGGCCTGTCCATAGGCTCGCCAACATCTGAGCCTCTTCTTACATGATGTTGGTCGGCAACAGGTTTCTTGAGCGATCTTTCACCACCCTGACAATGAGTGTCCTTGATGTAATTATGTTGTGTTTTTGTGCTAAACTGCAAAATGTTCAAAATGCATACAGATTGTTCATAAAGTGAAGAAACATAAAGAAAAGTTGTTTTCCTGCGCAAAATGTGTGTCACTTTACTTAAAGCAAACAATGACGTGTTATAAGGTCTTATAATTAGTTCATATGGTATTATGTCCACTTGTAATATATTATACAGGGATAGATATTTTATCACTTTACTTAAAGCAAACAAAGACATACTATACAATATTAAACATTACTATAAGCTATTATTCCATTTTATATCACTAATTCTAAATTGTGACTAAAGTGTATCTAAACTGCTATTACTATTAGTTATAAAACATTAAATCAAAAGGTCACAATACATTATGAATTTTGCTATATCACCTAATGCATGTTTGTAAGTGATTATAACAATTGTTATAATGTCTTATGGATGCATTATATCGTATTATAAATATATTTATAAGTCATTATAGCGATGACCTTCATAGAAAGTGTTACCCATATTGCTGTAAGAGCACATCTGATGTTAAGTTGATTCAGTAGACCTCTTTGTTTCTTTGGTTGTTTAGTTTTTCTTTGACTTCACTATAGAGGATAAATATGGTGGACATTTTCATGGCTTTCTCACTTTTTCCAGTATTTGCTATTGGGAGAAACTCAAAAATCTTTTGCTCCATCTCAACTGGAAAACAACCAGCCTCCTGCTGTTTTGTTCTGTAAAGTATTCCGGCAGATGTTTTTGAAAGTCTGATTTGGCAGAAAAAGCATAATAGAGGCTGGCAGTATTCTGAGCAATCGTTTTTGTTGTATTTTCTGGTTAATTATTTATTGCAACTGTACAACTACTTGTATCTTCTAACTATATATCTATCCCCTCTGTTTTCCCTTTTCCAGCCCCCTTCATATATTCAATCCATTGTGGTTCAGGTTCAGTGTACCAATGAGCTGGTTGGCACAGTGATTTTACATGAAGTCCGCATCGTCGTTCGAGACCGCAATGACAATGCACCACATTTCCAACAGCCAAGATACTATGTTGCTGTCAGTGAGGTAAAACACACACACACACACAAACAGTGACACACAAACATACAACCAGAACATTGAATTTCCCCTTGTGGGATTAATAATAAAGTATGTCTTCTTCCAACCTCTCACAGAGACGTAATGTAGTCAAAAATATCCATTAAAGTCACGTGTGGTGGAAATACTTTACAGTCTTTCACCCAAATCAAGATCCATTTATTGCACTTATCCTGCAGTGCTGCTGTTTGTCATGATGGCGGGTACATGATTCTAGATAGACTAGAGACAATAAGGGGAGAACTACAGTCTAGTTCAGCATGAGTACAGCACATAAGTTGTACTGTACCAAGCTTTTCCCATGCAGCTCTGGGGGTCATGTGTGGCACTAGCATTGCCACCTCAGAAAGTGTAGCCTGCTATAGGTGCACACTACTGTGTATTTTAAATAAAAACCTCTACCAAATAGTATTGTACATGGCATTTTGGTGTCAGACTAAAGTTGAAGAGTAAAGTTTTTGGGCAGCTGAGGAAAGGAAATAAATCTGTTATTCTGAGGCTTCCAGAATAGTCTTTAAGATGCCAATCCCACAGTTAGTGTGTCCTCCAGAGTCTGGTGAAGCAGAATTTAACTAGAGAAGGTTCAAACTTAAACTGGACAAGGATACATGTAGCTTGCTGCCAGCACAGACCTAGGCATACCCAGTAGAATATCTCATTATACAGTCTTCCACAGCCTGTCCAACTCAATCTGTCTTCTCAACCTCTCCCTTTCTCTCTCTTGGCCTCTCTTCTCTTGTTTTTGCTGCTCTCCCACTTCCATGCCCCCTCAACACTTCCAGCTCTTCATTATGTCACCTTTTCTCAACCTCTCCACCTTTCCCCTGCCACACTCTATATATTTCTGGTTGTCTTTTCTTCCTCCTCCCCCTGCCACCTCTTACAGCTCTCCAGTTTCTCATTACTCATACTAAAATAATTCCCTCCATTCACTTTAAAAAAAACACCATACAATTTAGGAGATGCATCGTAAAAATCTCTAAAATATGGTTTGTGTGCCAGGCCAAGGTAAATATGGTGGTAATAATTTAAAAAATGTGAATACATTTATTCTGATGTGGGCAATAATTAAGATTTGAGTCCAAACCTGCTCGTTAGGCTGACAGCTATTGTCCAATTCACTTATGTTGCCGCAAGAACTCCAACCACGTAATGCAGTAAATTTAATGTTAAGAGAGTGACTCGGCAGTTCATCCAGCTTCATCTACATTAAACCTGCTTTTAGTTGTCTGTTCCTAACAATTATTGAGTGCAAGAAAGTGAGGCAGACAGATTAAGAGAGGCAGTTTGGTTATTTATAAGAACGTCTAGGACACAATTTATGAGTTCACTGTGAAAGTTTCGGGGTACAAGGTGATCCCTGTGCCTGATTTCATGAGTTGGCACTGGTGCCTTAGTCTGGAGTTGTTTCATTAGAGCCATATCCAAAAGTGGCAAAGTGACAGCACGAGACGTTCTGGAGACCATTGTTGGATCAGTGGGAGGCAGAGATAACCCTGTTGAGGGAAATGATGTAACAAATCATTGGTACAGCAGCTAAATTAAACTTAATCTCAAATGTTTCTCATGCAGCCCGCAGATTAGACTTCTATTTTGACACATAATTAAAGTATATACAGCACGGCAATTTATGGTTGGCAAAGTTCTTCCTTTCATGTGCTGTGGCACAGAAAATCTCAGAAAATCTTTGAGATTTCTAGCTTTTCTATTCTAGAAAGTGAGTTTTTCTTTTTAAATCTATTTATTTATCATCTTTTACCATTGCTTGTATTATTTTAGCATGTTCTGGATGTGTTTTGCTTGGGTTTGTTAACTTAATTTTAAGTACAGCACTTTGAGCTGCAAACCTTTGTACAAAATGTGCTTTATAAATAAATAATTATTATTAGGGGTCCAAACCCGAGTAGGCTGGGAACCCACCAATGCAAGGCATCGCGGTTCCCAGTACCAGCGGAGCTGGGAACCCTGTTGTATTCGCTCAGATATGTATTATTATTCTTAAGTACATTTTTGCTTAATTCCAATACTGCGGCCTAGACGGTAAGTGCTACAGATGCAAAACTCACAGGTTCAGACCCATGAGACGATGGCAGGCGAAAAAATTCGCATACTTCTACCTGTAGGGGGCGCTACAAGCAAAGTCAATGTGTTTCGGCTTGGAACTCCCGCATACGAAGGCGCATATGCAAAACCTTATATCCACACGTTCAGGGGATCTAGCTGAATCTCCTGGTATAGGCCACGCCCATTTCCCCTTAAACTTTTTTTTCGCTATATCGCGGAAACTGAAAAACCTATTTTAATTAACCCCTCCGAAGCCGCAAGTCCGATCGCCACGAAACTTGGCACAGACCATCTCTGGACCGAGCCGAAGAAAGTTTGAAAAGGAGATCCGCCAAAAAACGTCCGAATTACAGCAACTAATTTTAGCGCAAACGCTAAAAACAGGATGTCCTGTCACATCTTATGTTTGCAATGGCCGATCTACACCAAACTCGGGGACCTTATCTGGCACACCCTCCTGAGGGGCTTTGTGAAATTTTGCATCAATCGGCCTCTAGGTGGCGCTATTAATTGGAAATCAAATAACACTCACATAGACATACACTCATTTCACAACTACGTAACCGCAAGCCCCTTTAATTTATAACTATGCTCATTTATTCTCCACGGGTCGCCCGAGCCGCACCGGAGCGCCCAGGCCGACTCGCACACCCTCTGTGGGGCGAGGGGGGGCGGCTTGCGCCGGGAGGCTTGGACCCCCCTTATAACTGCTTGCAGTTCTAGTTATTATTGTTGTTGTTGTTGTTGTTGTTGTTATTATTAGTAGTAGTATCTTATTACACATGTGCAGTGAAAATTAAAGTGAAACTAAAAGCACAAATGAAAGCTGAAATCTATATTAAAAGTTGTAAACAAAGGTTGATATGGCTTTAATTTGTTTGTATACTAACTAAAACTACTTTCCAAAGGATATCATATTTATCTAGATTTTTGAATATAGTTTTTGCCAAAAGAAAAACAACATTGTGGAAAAAATATAGACATATTAAACCTAAAAGTAATTTTCACTGAAAAGTTAGTTTAGTTTGTTTGAACCCGAAATGAACATGGGTTAGCTACAAACAGCTTCTATAATTTCAGTTGTCTGAAGGAAGTGTAACATTGGTTAGCTAAAAGTACCTATGTGCTACATATGCAAAATAGCTAATATTACAGTAATTGGTGCTGGTGTAACATCAGGCAGCTAAACAGCTACCACAGCATACGCTAGTAGGCTACATTGAAAAATGTGCTAGTTCTCTTTGTATAAAAATGATTAGCTACAAGCTAGCTAACATAGCAATAGCATTGACAAGTAAAAATGATAGAAACTATTTAACATGAAAATTTGTACTAGTTGAATTTGTTTTAAATTACAATGAATACTGGTTAGCAACAAACAATTGGCAAACATTGTGAAAAGCATAATGTTTAATTTCATAACTCCTTCATAAAAATGCTCTTCAACAGCCATTACTTGCAGCACACCTCCTAAGCAAAATCTGCTGCTGATGGGGTGAGTTTGTTTTGGTGAAAAATGCTTTTAGACTTCAGCCGGAGAACCATACTCAAAGTGAGAATGAATCAGGAATTACACACCGTGGCATATTGGATTGAATTGTCTGTAATTTGTTCCTTAAATTTGTTAATTTCATACATACTATGCATAATAAGCAATGGTTTCTACCTACACCCTTTTGGTCATTTCTGCAATCTGTTTTGACACTGATTCATTATTTTATAATGGGGAGTACTTGGGTCCAGTCAGTTTTTATTATTTTTCTTTGATGAAATATGTCCAAAATAAATATAAAGATATCTACACTTTCTGTTTTTCCTGTGAGTGACAAGCCCTTTGAACATAGCATACATGGTTTTCAATCACCCATTGTCCCGCTTTAATCTAAAAAATTCTGTTCAATGGGGCAATGAGGTGTAGCAAACATTCACAGTGGTGACAGAGAGAAAGAAAGTCAGACAAACCATGCTGCTTGTGTTTTTGTCTGTGTTTGAGCAAATGAAAGCACACAAACAGCTGCAAGCTGATCTTCTTTTTCAAGCCCCATTTGAGCACAATAAACATAAAACCGCAAGTCATTTTATGTTTGTTTTGTAGAGACAGTGGGGTGTCAAGATCCCTTATGGACAGATGCATGTGAAGAGTTTTTTAATGTGTCCCTTCCTCATCTCTACCACATACAGACAGTAGATGTTTGCATGACACTGTCAGCAGTACAGGATAGAAGCTGTTTTATGTCAGTAGTACAGAGTATGAAAGTGTTTGTGTTTGACATCATGTAGTGTGAGCTTGTAGACAAAGGTAGTGAAATTTTCTCTGTTGTTTTTTCAGCTGACACCAGTAGGAACCACTATCTTCTCCGGTTTCTCGGGGAACAATGGGGCAACAGACATTGATGACGGTCCCAATGGACAGATAGAGTACACCATTCAGTACAACCCGAAAGAACCGGTAGGTCATACATCTGCTTGCTGAACTCTTTAAATCATGGTCTGGCCAGGTTATATGGTATTTTAGTATTGACACATTTGGGTGTTCCTCTCTTACACAGCAGGCATCAGCGCAGCCGTAATGGTATTCCAGAATTCATTGGGATCACAACATGGTCTTAATGTGTTATGACATGTAATGTTCTCGAATTATACAGAGCTAGATGCAAACAACATGTTCACTTCCAAGTACGAGAACCAGAGGTCTTTTCACACAAACATTTATCACAGTGTGTAATCAGACACGTTTTAGTGAATTGAACATATCAGAGAATGAAACAGCTGAAAGCCGAACATTTGACCAGCGACCTCTGTAACATCTATCAGGTTGAGATCAGGGTCCTTCCAGAGACATGGAGGCCCTTTCATCACCAGGGCCTAAAACCACTACAAAGCTCTGATCTCAGCTGAGAGGAAGGACCAAACAGGCCATGCTCCTGAAGATTGAGGAGCTGAAGAATGAGCTTCTGATAGCTTAAGCCATGAATAATCATGAGCTAAGCAGAGAGAAGGTCGCCTGCCCCTCAACAGTGGTAGAACTTCTTTAGCAACTTGAGGAGGCAAAAACAAAACATTCAGCTGGGAGGCAGGTCACAGAGCTCACTGCGGCCAAACAAGAGGGGAAGGATCTCAACAAAGAACTCCAGAGAGAGAAACTCTTCAGTGTCTCAAAGGAGTGTTTAGCTGAGAAAACCAAACAGGATCAACTTTGTCATTATATCCTGGAGATGCAGCAAATGCTTCAGAAAGAAAAGGAGCCAGGCAGAGATTGAAAACCTCAGGACATTTGTAAAGAGTTTGACCGAGAGCTCCAGATAGAGAAGAAAATGAGGGCGGACGCAGAGAGGAGCAAACTGGAGGCTGTTAAAATCTGGTAGGCACTTTTCTAAAGACTGGATGAGACCCCAATGCTCACAGAGAAGCTTTCAGCTGAAAGTCAGATGCTCACTGTTAAGTTGAAAAAGGAGAAAAAGAAACAGGAAGCTCTTGTTGGAGACATCGTGGAACTAAGGGCGTACTCACACTATGCGATCTGTACCATGTCCAAGCACGTTTAACCCCAAAAGTCCGGTTTGTTTGACCAGTGTGATCGTTCGGTGCCGTGCCCGGGCCCATTTGAAGTGCCAGGGGTGGGCCAGGGCGTGGGCCAGGGTGCAGTTAAGCTGGACTCCAACACGGTATGCTGATTCACGCGAGCTCAAACTTTTCAACTTGGGCGAGAAATTCGCTTGCAGCAATGTTGTGAAAGCCAATCAGCGATGAGATTGTCCAAACGTCACCAGCGGCTTTGGAGCGTTGTTTGGAGAGGACCCTGTGAGCGGTGTAATGACAATCAGAGAGCTCCTAAAGAACGGGGAAGTGTACGGGGAGCAGCACTGCAGCTTTTGGACAAATAAACACCCGTAGTCGGTCTGGATTCTGCTCAGACAACTATGCCAGGAGGAGCTCTGAGTTAACTGCTTTTATTAAATTAGCTTTTTACTTTAGTTTTTGGGATTACAATTTGATTTATCTTCACTCGCGCTTCACGGCAGCTAGCTTTCATGCACATCCGGTCCCACTGTTGTTAGCATCGGATGGCACCAGAGCTCTGTTGGACTACTGCTTCATATTTATATAAAAACCGGACAAAACTGGACATTACTTGGAGAAAAGAAAGCGAGGAAGTTGAACTACCTGGTGAGTTCAGAAGATATGTGTCTGTAACTTTATTCCAGCTATTATTGTACTTTACTGTGAACAGGTTAGCATAAAATAGGCCAGCTCGATCCAAACTCCATTCAGAAAACAAACACAAACAAATATAAAAATTTGTTGTCCTGCTGACTTGCTGACAGACCTGACAAAGCATGAATACCTTTGTCTAACAAATTATATTGTAGTTTTATTGGCATTAGTTTGATCCGTTTATTGCAATTAAATCACAGCAAAAGGTTTAAATTGGGTTCATATAGCTGTAGTATTCGCGTCTTAACTTCACGTTCAGTGTGAACACACCTTATTAGCTAGCCTCTTTACATGCTTCCTAATAATTTTTTTAAGGTGGGTCTCCGACATTGACAGCTTCTTGGTGTGTGCAGCGGGGTTCATGAGAGAGAGATGGAGCGAGCGAGTGAGACGAGGTGCTGTGCGAATATGTGCGCTGCACGTAGCTCTGCAATCAAATACGACTTTAAGTAGCCAGGCCTAGCAAAAAAAAAAATCAATATGTGGCGGTCGGCGTTGGTTCTGTGGCAGGCCGCCACAAATAATCAATGTACTGGAAACACTGGAGTGATGACGTAAACGTGCTCCAGCTTGGATAGTTAGGCGCAGTGTGAGCGCAGGCTAGTAGTGTGAGTATGCCCTAATTCTTGTGCTAAATAAAGAAATATTTTTGAGGGTCCGAGCAGAGACCTACGAACAAGAGGCCATTGAGACTGGGGAGGAATGAAGGGCGTAGAAGGAAGACTTCTTGCTACAACAGGAGGGGCTTTTCTCTTGAAAGAGAAGAGCTGCCCGCTGATTACCAATCACTCCTTTCTCAAAAAAAAACAAAAAATGCCATCAATTTTTATTGCACCTTTAAAATAGATCAAAATAAATAACTACACTGATTGTTGTTCTCAATAAAAAAAAATGTACTTCTGTATTTTAAATGTAAATTTCCGCACCTCAACATATTGATGGATATTTATTCATTTATTGATATACTGTATCAGTTTACCAGCAGGCTACACAATATGAGAACTTAAAATCTTGTAACAGGGACAAGTGTGGGTGCATTTTTGTGTGCAAATAGATAATAATAAAAAAGATAATAAGACTGTTAAACATTCAATTTTAATAAAACCATTGTAAAAGTTACAGTCTGTCATGACAACAAGCAAACAGGTCACTTCTACAGCACATATACTGCTGTAACTTCCTCCCACTACTATTACATGTTTGAGCTCTAAAAAATGAACTTTTGACCTTGTATGTAACTCAGATGTTTGTGTTATGCATTTGTGTGTGTTTCAGACAACAAACAGAACTTTTGACATCCCCCTGACACTGTTTGGCTCCGTAGTTCTCAGAGAAAGACTCAACTATGAGGAGATAACGCGGTACCTGGTCATCATACAGGCAAATGTAAGTGGTTTTTGTTTTTTTACTATGTGTAAGTACGCCTGCACTTGTCTGGGCAGCTATCCAAGACCAATTCTGAGTAATTTTCCATATAGCCTATTATAACAAGTTGAAATTTTTAACAAGGTAAAGAATGTCTGACAAAAAGTCCACAGCCTAACGTGGTGTTATATTTATGTACATTCTTATTATCATGGTAACATTACTGTTACACAGCCTTGTACTATTTCACTAAGATCTAAACTGATGCATGACAGAAAGTGTTTTAAGTTGCTGATTGTGCCATTAAGGTTTTTATTGTGACATGCAAACTTTGCTTACAAAACATTTAGTTCTCAACCAAGTATTCAGGCAAATATTCATATGTCTCAAGCCCATTGCCCATTTCCCCTGAAAGCATTATTAAAGGTCAACAGTACACTGAAAGATTAATGTGTTTCTGACAGCTTGAAAGCCTCACATATTCACTGTTCATTTGAGTACAATGTTAAGAGTGTTGTGTATGGGAATTTGATGAAAATAAATTCTTAGCAACAAGGGGGGGGGGGAAGGCCTTTTCAGCGGTACAATTATGGGTAAAAACAATGAAGCAGTAATTTTTGAGCCATGTAAACGTATAACCTTATCTAAATAATTAACCTAAATAACAGTAATAATAATGATGTATCTTTAATTACTCTTTTATATTTTATCATATTCCTTACATGTTACAGCTGTAAATACGATAAGTGCATATCATTAGCAATGAAAAGAATTCATTTTGAAAATATACTTTTTAACTTCCTTTCCGAAAGTTGGATGAGAAAATTGATACTATTATCTGTACGATAAATATGAAGCTATAATCAGCAGCAAGTTAGCTTAGCTTAGTTTAAAGGCTGGACGCGAAGGGAAACAGCTAACTAGCTTGGTTCTGTCCGAAGGTAGCCAACTCTACGTACCATCACCACTGCAGCACCCTAATTAACACAATATATATGTTTTATTTGTACAAAAATCTTAAGTGTAAATATTTTGGTTTTATGGGGGGTTATGCCATAACCATGTCCTAGTTGTAGCTTCATGGCTATGAGAGTGGTATCAATATTCTTATCTTAATCTAAATCTAATTATTATTATATATATACAAATATAATTTTGGATAGCTTCAGTGACAAAAACCTATGTGGAGATTAGATATTTTAAAGCCTGTAATGTTGGCAGCGTTTGAACAATTGCAGAATTAATAAATACAGTACCTATGTTATATGCAGATTCTGTCTATTCTTTACAGTTACCATCTAGCTTACATTTCATTTTTTGCAATGCATGCAGTGTGTCATTTCTTTAGACTTTCAGTCGTTGCTTTTAAGTGCTGTCCTGGTTATGAAAGACAGCCCACAAAATCACGGAAGTTACAATAAAGCACCATGTTTTGAAGAGATTATTTCCTGGCAGAGACCTCTATTGCTTTCTTTAAGTGTCAGGTGATTGACACTAAGGAGAGCATAATGTAATGCTGTGGTGGAGAAATGCTCAACCCAGGTGTAGTTAAAGAATAATAAAACAGGTTTGTGGAACACAATAAGAGTTTACTAGCAGAAAAGTGCTTCTCTTGAAAAGAGGGAAACAAATGGTAAAACTAATTTGAAATAGCAGATATAATCTTGAGTTTTGTTATGGCTGCATTGATTATTCAGTTTCAGAGAGTTTGAGTTTCCTGTAGATTCCCTGATTTGGCTATTTAGTTCTGAGAACTTTACAAAATAAACAAAAATGTTGTATTTGTCTTAATTATCTTGAAATAAAAACTGAACACACATACATTTTGGTGTGAGATTTTTCAGACATCTTTACACACACAAACACTTCCACTTGAATGTATTACTAGGATTAAATACATTTTCTTGGTGAATAAAATGTAAGAGGCCACCAGGTGTAACATTGATTCAGATACAATGACAAGAGCTGTAGATATTTTTTGTTTGAATCCCCCTTTTTAAAATAAATTTGGTTTTCAATCCAAAAGCTTAAGGCCTACACAATACAAGCATTTGCGGTATATTAATAAAATTAACTTTATTAACTTAACTTTATATTAGCTTTATTTTGACTATACAAATGAATGTAATGCAAAAATGAGTCAATACTCATGTAATAATTCAGACATATATTATAAACAGGCTTGATTGATAGATATAATTGGGTATCTTATGCATAACAATATAAGTTTATAGAGCGTTTCCTAATAACAAGGAAGCATATATAACAAAGGTCACTAATTGGCGGACCGCGGTCCAAATCGGGACCTAGCCGCTGTCCTCTCCGGTCACGGACCTAAAGCAGATTTATTGTTGAGAATTACTACCTTGTGATGGAGCATTTCTGTTTTAACCTGCACAGCTTTTGTAGCATTTAGTGTACTAGTTTAGGTCGCCAAGGAAACTCACAGACCAATGTTTTCCAAAGAGAAAAGAGACATGGCTTTTAATCAAGAATGTATGGTTTCTTACATGTACATTTTTCCCACAGGCAGTTTAAAACTAGAGTATCTCATAAATCTCCAGTCCAAGCCAGAGCTCATGTTTCTCACTGAACAAGAGAAAGTAGGAAAGTAGTAAGAAGGAATGAAAGAGAAGAGGAGGCATTAAAGCTGTTCATTTGTTAAGATGTGTGATTTTGTGTGATGTATGAGTGTTGGTTGAGACTACACTTTAATCACTTCAAGCTACACTTATTTCATTTATTTCTGAAATTAAGCACTTTATTTTAGTTTACTTAAATTTAGAATTTATTATTAGAGTAGTTTTCCCTCCAGTTTGATGTGAAAACCGACAGTAAATATTGTTGAAATATTATTTGATTTGACAGTCAGTTGTTGACTAAAAACATACACTGATACAACTATACGTTATGGCACTGAATTATAATGCAAGTTAGTTGTTCTGATGTTCTGGACCTTTGCTTTGCGAAATTTTCTCTAACTGGACCTCCTTAAATTTTAATTGAATACCCCTGATATAGTATAAGGTCAGTAGGATGGTCCAAGCACAGAACCATGAACCATTAACTTTTGTGTGCATGGAGGATTAATTGTTAACATGTACAAACTGAGATTGATCTGATAAATAGGAATAGCATTGTTACTTTAATGCCTATTAAATATTCCAGTCTTTAAATGCAGCACTAAGATCTTAAAAGACAAGTACAGAGACAAGTCCTTTGTCAGATACAATTAGAAGGTCATTTGTCATTTTCACCAGTGCTGTCTCTGTGCTATAATGCACTCTAAATTCTGAAAATCCTCAAATAAACTACTGTTATGTAGAAAGTCACACTACTGATTGGTGACTGCTTTCTCAAGGATCTTAAAGAGACTAAAATTAATAAAGTGGGGAAAAAAACAGTAAAGTTAAAGCAACAAAACATACTATTAAATATATATAAGAATGGCTCATTTCAGATGTATGTAATCTGCAAAGCCCTAAAATAAAGGCAGTGAAAAATATCTCCCTCTGAAAGTGTAGTAGTGTAGAGGTATAAAGTAGCAGAAAATGTAAATACTCAGGTAAAGTACCTCAAAATAGTTCTAAAGTAGGCTGAGTAAAGGTATAATTTGTAAGAAGTGAGACTACTCTCCACCTGTCAAAATTCATTCTCCAATAAAATAGGGGGCAGCATATCACATATCAGGTCATGAGCCTTGAGTTTGGCATTTTGGCCATTGCCGTATTCGGGGGGTTGGAGCTAGCTAGCCTGGTTAGCAAGGTGCATCTGTAATTCATCTAAACTGTGATATTAATTGGGATTCTAATTTTGGCTAGCAATTAACAGTAGAAACAGTAACTGGATAAGCTACAATTTACAACTATGTGCTACTAACCCCTTATCATGTAGATAATTAAGGTACCGTAAAACTTTGATTAATAGCCCGGGCTTTTATTTGTGTTGTACAATACCAGTTACCTCAGTGGAAGCATTGGTATTACAATTTCTTTCTTTTGTAATTGTGTTTTTTAGGAGGTGTTGCGTGTCTGTAATGATGTTCTATGTTTTCCTAATGGACCCCCAGTCTGACAATAAAGTTGAACTGAACTGAACTTTAAAGAAAACAACAACATGGTGCAGTATTAGAGAAGTGTGGCAAAAGTTAACAGAGCAATGGACTTTACATGACTGGATTCACAACTTGGATTCATTTTTATGAAAAGCTGTTTTGATTCTTTTGATCGGTGGACGCATACAGACCAAAGGAATATAAATCATCAAGGAAAGAACTTAACTAGAGCTTCAAAGGTAATGGGAGTCGGCACTTTTTTCTCTCTCATCTCTTTCCTACCATGCCGGTTACACCAGTAAATCTATAAGAATTCGACTTTGGGGCTTGTTGTTTCCGTTAAATGAACTGAACGACTGAATTGTGGAGAATCTAACCGATCTAACAATGTGTAGCATGTCCATACTGATATATTGATCATGCATTTAAACAGTAATATTTGTATTAAAAATCTAAGCAGCTGAGAAGTAGCTAAAGTGTGCAACCCGGCAGGGTTTAAGAGGTTTTATCCACCCAAACAACTTCTATAAAAACCAGGTGTTTAATGGAGACTCAAAATGTGTTCCCACACCAGGCCAGTAAACTGCATAGATGGCTATTTGGGACTCGGCTATTAATTGAAGTTTTATGGTATGCTTTTTTTCTTAAATTACACCAGTAAGGCTGTTGGAGATTGGGCTAACTTTTTTAATGACTTGATGAAATGGATTTTGTAAGTACTTAATCTACCCTGCACATTCAGACTGTTCTAATCTTTCAATGAATCCAGATTTGTGAAGGGTTATTTGATATATTAAAATTTTTATTTTTACTGCCTGTTCATTGAATAGCGGATTTGTGTGTTTTATTAAGATTTAAAATACTTTTGTTTATTTAATCCATTGCTCAAATGCCTAATCTACTCGGATTGTGCTGCAAAAAGAGCTTGCACCACGTTAGGTTATAGCTCTTCTCTTATCTAATTGATGTTCTTAAATTAAGCCTGAAAGATGTTGAACATTATTATTTCTATGTTTAATTCTTCCTTTGGCCACTCGTTGAACAGCGACCGATGGGAGTGGGAGCTTTGCAATGATTATTTACAATGTTGGTTGAACTTCCTATAGCTTTTGCCAGTTTTAAAAAAAAAACTTTTGTTGAGGTAAAATCTGTGTAATCTACTTACTTTACTAGCTTTCTTAAAACATTGTTAATGAAATATATAACATACATTGCTGGAAAGCAGAGGAGCTTCTCTTTGTCATGTCTGCACTGTCTGTGGGATCTGAACCATTTACATTAGATGTCTTCTCTTGATTAAGTAAAAAATAAGTCAAGCAGACACCAGCCTTTGAAAGCTTTCAAATATTCAGCAGGACAGTGTTGTGGTCACTTTCCATTGATAAAGACGTGCAAATATCTAAATAAGAAAGTGCAAAAATAAAATAAAAGCTCTCTTTCTCTGTCTAGGACCGAGCCCCCTATCCCAGTGAGCGCCGCACAGCCACCACCACTCTAACTGTGGATGTACTGGATGGTGATGACTTGGGTCCTATGTTTCTACCATGTGCGCTTGTGGGAAACACCCGTGACTGTAGTCCCATTACATATAGGGCTAATGTACTGGAACTGACAGAGCCGGTAAGTGTGCCTGTTATGTAGCGTTATTTTACACTGCATATTGTATTTGTGTATGGTGCAGATGGCATTTTTCTATCTGTGCCTGTGTGATTGTGTGCATTGCTGCACTACTTACTGCATTCAGCAGGCAATGGTAGCGTGTGTGTGCATGTTGCGTGCAAGTTGTTTTTAATTTCACACTTTTGTTTAGTGCAATTTTGTGACATAAGATTTGGCAGTCTTTACAATTTAAAGTTTAGATCAAGGTTAATAGTGAGAGCTAATCTCTTATGGCTCATCCTCACAATTTTGTTCACTTCTGCCTATTTATATATACCAATATTTAGAACCCGGACGATATTATCGGCCGATATGAGCTGAGCGCATTTAATCGGCATCAGTGTTTATAACAGCAGATATATGATTGTTGATTAAGAAACACAAAGACAGATCCTTCACTCATGTCATGAGTGTTGCATAGTATGCCCACTAGAGGGAGTTCTGCTGCTCATCTGTTATCAACACTGCTGCACCAGAAAAACCACAAAAGAAAACAATCAGCTGACCGGAGTCTACCGGAGCTTACCGCTGCATGTAGAACCACGGAGTGGGCTATGTCAGGGGTGAGTCGGTACTTTGTCATGTTAATTACATGACTTAAATAATTATAATATAAACAGACCCAAACACTTCTCCTCTCCTGAAAACATTAATGACTTGCAAACCCTCCCTGCCCTCTCCCGGCTTCTTCCAGGCTCCAGCAGTGTTTAATGTTACAGTAGTTGGTTGTTGGAGGCTATACCCTGCTGACAGAAGTGATTGTAGATTTATTTTTTAAAAAAGTGTGGCAGTTCTAGTGAACGGTCCTCTCATTTCTCCCTATTTCATCACTAAATATTCTCTAAAATCACGTACAGCAGCTAACACTACCCGTTAATGAGCAGTTAAACTATAGTTTCTGACGTTTCTTGTCTGCAGTTAATGTCGGCATATCGGAAATGATTGAACCAGAGCGGACATGTAAATAAATGTGAGCTGAACAAGATTTAACAGGGCTTCCTGCAACTCCTTTTTGTGGGACGTTATAGATGTGAAAGGTTGTAGTCAGAGCCATAAAAGCTCTGGTATTAGTTATAACATTAGTAGGGCTGACCCCCAATAGTCGAAGATTCGATGCTTCGATGGGCGGAGCCTGATGACTGTCAATCTCACAGTCGAAGCTTCGCAGTCAAACAAGGATCATGCCATTTTGATATGGGGGTGCTCAACGTCTGATTTTACATAGAACTACCAGTTTTCTCCCAATAAGTTAATATACAGCCTATTACAATATACATTTAAATGTTTAATCCTGTAAATAAACATGTAAAAAGAATAAAACTTTCAATAAATGTTTTGAAAGTGCGTGAATAAATCCAAAATTGTAACCCTGGGTCGTCAGTGCGCATTTGCAGGCATAGCGCGCGCGTGTGTGTGTGTGGTGGCGGAAGAGGAACACTTGCTGAAGAGATGGGGCCCAGCTTCACCGGTGTTGTGCTGAGTTGTCAGCACCTTGCTGGACTTTGGGATAATTGTATCACCATTGATGAACCACACAAATAATATTATATCGTTTTTAAATAGCCGGCTACTTGAAATAGATCCGCGAGGAACCGCGATGTGCATGTAGTTTTCAGGCAGCACAGCATGCAGGCAAAACTCACACAAGACAGTGAATAACTGACAAGAGAGAGAAAAGGGTCTTCAAAAAGCCTCAGTTTAGTTGGAAATTTATAGTGTAAGTTGAATGAATAGAGACCAGCTCTACAGCATCTCAAGATTAAAGCGGAGCTTGCCTGTGTAGGCAACCCCAAATCAAAATATTGACTCATAAATCGGCTCTTTTTCACTTTAATATCGGCATCGAATCACAAAAACCCATATCGGTGGGGCTCTACACATATTTAACATTTATAATTCCAAGACCATGAAAAACTGATGCTGCTCTTGTGGATCTACTGAGTAATATTACACATTTCGTCATTCCTCAAATAATTTGTCAGTCCCTTGAAATCCAGTGAAATGAAATGGTTAAAAATGGTTTAGAAACCTTGTTTGACAAGAGAAATCATCCAACTTTATTCTGGTAACTCTTATATATCTGCTTTTCTTCCCCACACATGGTATAACATGTCTGTATCATGCATGCAGTTAAGGCAAAATATTAAACGTTTATTTATTCAACTTGTATTTATTTTTGCTGCAAACTAGCTGTTCTTAAAATCATACATGGAGCCTAACAATGTGCACTCCTGTTCCGTATGCAAACTCCAGCAGAAACTGTTAAGATCTGACAAGCAATTAGCATGATTTGAAACAAGAACACTGATTTAATGGCAGTAAGTTGTTAGTAGTCAGCAATGTGGCCTGCAGAGTTATAAACTAGTTAGTATGTTATTTCTGACAGATTGTACTGTAAACCTCTTGTGGATAAACAAGTGTTATTTAAGAGTGAGTCTGCACCACCGTGGTATGTATTTATGCTTACACAGCTGTATATATCATTTTGCATTTGTATCTCGGGCATTTAGCTGATGCTGTTATCCAGAGCGACTTACAATCCCACTTTGTAAATGTGACAAAGTAGCTGCGGGCAAAATCCTCAACTCTGACAAGTCAGCAGAGTATTCATCCCTTACCACACACAGGCACACACGTACACACAACCTTGATAGTGACAATCTAGCAGTGTGTTCATGCCTTAACACCTTCTGTATCCACCTACACACACACACACACAAACACACACACACACACACACACACACACGCACACACACACACACACACACACACTTAACAGTGTCAAGACAGTAAAGCAGGCATGTCTAACTGGACATTGTCTACTTCATCTCTTTGTTTATACTGAGACCACATGTGCGCACACATACACACGCATGCTCATTTTACTCAAGACACACTAAGCGAACTCTTTCTCTACCTTCAAACCTCTCTCACTTTCTTATCTCTCCTCACTTACACATACACTCACACACACAATTTTCTCCAAGCCAGGAGAGACACAGCGAGGAACAACAGGAGTAAATCAACTTTACACCTTGTGGTTTTGAGAAGGTGCAAGTAGACAAGGAGAGGGTTTATGAGTGGTAGTGTGCATGCGTGTGTGTGTGGAGGGGGAGGGGGTGTCAAACAGGGAGAAAGACTGAGGTAAAGGAAAAGTTATGTGGGGAAAATGCTTGAGGGGGTTTTTAAATCTGAAGCGATGCTTAAAACACGTTGCATCAAACACAGGTTTGTTTCTCACCTGTCAATTTGATCCCAATACACAACTGTTGCTGACTCCAGATGCTTCGCTGATTTCAGTATTTATAATCTTACAAAATCACTGCAGTAAAGAAAAATGGCATCATTCAGGCAAACCAATGTTGCTTTGCTTGTCCTTTCTATTGATGATTTTCACTCTTTGAATGAGTCTGTGATCATTGCTCACTGCAGGAGTTGGATCCTTTGCAGATGTCAGTTTAAAGTTCATGTTTAGGAGACCTGATGACCTTTTCACAGCAGGCATTTTGACATGTCGTAACAGGAAAGGGCTGAGTGTACTTCAGATTAATGATGGCTGTATCCCATGCACTTGCCAGGTCCAGGCCCCTTGCAGTGAACCTGCTGGCTCACTGGCAGAGCCATTAATGGAGCCATCATTAATTTTATCTACATCTGTGCTTCTCTTGCTATGACAAGTCAAAATATCTGTGTGAAAAGGTCTATTAGTAGAATCTGAGCCAAACATTTATTCTGGCCAAGCTTCCATTTTGTACTTGCCCACTGTCAATTTAACTTTAATTTAACAATTTTATATTTCGGTGGTAAAGGGGCACTCCTGTACACGAACTTGGGTTTGCTCGTCATGAGCACTACACAGCTTTTGAAAACAGGAGAAGCCTGCAATACAAACTGCGAGGTATGGAATGAAAATCATGGGCATTAACCATGCATTTTGGGATGTAGGACCCAGTATTTTTGGAGCTTGACACATACTTGGGACCAAAATTCAGGATTTATCTGCAGCCTCAACTGCATCAGTTGTTACCATTTTTGTTCTTTCATCTTACACAAGCATCCCAACATTGTAGAAGTGCAATTCTAAATCATTTGAGTATCATTTTAATGTATTTTAGTTTTCACATTTTGTAAATGTAAACTGATTATAAAATGAAATATGAACCACTTCCAGTTTGATTTGGTTTCAACTCTTATGATTAATGATTTTACAACTTTTGAAGTGTACCACAGCATCTTCATTCATATGATTTAAAGGTCAGCAAAATGCTTTGTTTTAGTTCCAGAGTGAATGGTTTTACAAGTCAAAGAGCTTAAAAGCTAGTACAAGCAGCAGCATCCACCATACCTGAACAGATGAAAAAAGATACAAACAGATCAACCAGTAGTTCTCAAACTTGTTGCTGAAGGCACTTCAGGGTAGTCGTGGATGTTGAGCAGACCTAAAGTTGCATTAATATGATTCATGTGCTATTTTGCTAACCTGAACCTTGTCCTCTTTTGCTGGGGCGGAGGCGGGCATGAACAAACTTGAGAACCACTGAGATAATCAAACACCTAAAAAACAAAAGGACAACAATGTCACACTAATTGTAAAATGCACAAACACAACATTAATAAGCACTGTGAAGGTGTCACTGGGCTCTGGGTATTTGTGATGGCATATCCCACTATATTCAGAATTTTTACAAACCCAGTAGTTAAGTTTCTGTAGCCAGCTGAAACATGGATGTTTAAGCATAATAGTTATTCTTTGTTCATGCAGTGTTACTACAGCGTCCTCCTGCTTTCTTCACAGCGGAGTTGGGTGCAACGTACACAGATAAATGTTAACAGCGGAAACACTGAGCTAGCTAGATAACCGTAGTGGCAGTGGACAGTCAATTTAAAGAATTGCGATACAGTTATTGTCATATGTTACATGCCGCCACTAATTTGGTGAGTTGATGCAAAACAAAAATGGAGTGTTTGTAGTGAGGTAGGGCTATTTCAGCAACCCCTCTGACCTCGTTTCTTTTACTCACCAATATAATTTTTTACTGGCATTTGACAAGTGGCAATTTTGGACCCTGCCTAAAACAATCACCCAGTTTAACCAAACTATTTCAGGTCATTTGAATAAATGTGTGTTTATGCCAACAGCATGATCTCCCCCATTAGGTTCGCTTGAATGCACCTCTCTCTATTCAAAGCTGTCTCTCAGGGGCACTGTTTGATTGATTAAGACCAGACTTTGATGCCAGAAACTCCGATACATTCTGCTTGAATGAACCCCAAAATAGTTAATGTAGTTCATGCTCAGGCTTGAAGTTTTGCTCTCCTCAAGCTGTCATTGAAGGAGAAAGAGAAAGGCAGTGGAGGACAAGAGGATGGATGGAGATAGATGCCTGAATGTTCCGTGTCTTCTGCCATTTTTCCATTACTAGTACCAGCTCAACTCGCCTCGCCTCGCCTCGCCTCGGTTTGGCCGTGCTCCGTTTTCCATTGCAAATAGTATGCAGTCTATGATAGTACCCCACAATGTAGCTGGTCGTCATAGCGACGCCACACACAACTGCCGCGACGTAATGTTCAATGCAACACACACACCAGCGACCCAACTTATTTAAGTTAAAACATTTGAACATTACTCAGAATTTAAAGACAGATAAGCGGTATGAAAACCTTACAGCTGTGTTTTTTTTTGTTGTTGCTGCAGTGGTCTCTGTGACTGTGAGTGGGCGGCTAGCCCGATAAGGTCCGGCTGCGGACTGTAGCACCGCTCACGCCACGCCCCCTTGCGGTACAGTCTGTAATGATTGGCTGTAGCCGCCACACCTTTCTGTATGGTCTGTTCTGCACATGCGCATATTTATTCCCGCTCAATTTGTACCAGGCATTTGTAGACATTGTAGTTGATAGAAACCCGTGATTTAAAGAAAAATTTTATTTACAACACACTTTTATACAAACACACAGAGAAGTGTAATCAACAACAGAATGGCTTCAGCAGAAGAAAAGTGTAGTGTGCTAAGTAGTACAATATTCATAATTTTTTCTTTTCAATAGTACTATTACCATTAAAAGATATTAATATTAACTTCCATTAAGACCACATAAACAAACATTTTTAAAGTTAAACTCTAATCTTGTCAGTCCCATTGCATGTTGTCATAGTAAGCAGGCACAAATAGAAAACCAAAGACAATAACACACCCAGCATGATCTATTTATTGAGGATGTCCACAAGTGTTAGATATAAAATGGATAAAACAGAATAAAATACCACAATACAATAAAATAAGATTTAAAAGAAAACACAGAACAATAAAAAATTTAGGTAAGTATCTTAATAAAAATATAAAACTAAAGATTATATGCTTATTTAGATTAACATTAAAAAGCTGAAATTAATAACTTTTATTTAAAAGAAAATTCTACTTATTTGTCCATTAACATCATAGATTCAACTTTTACTGCACTGAGCTATGATTACCTTCCTGCTGCTTCTGCTGCGCCCTACGTTATGTTACCATCTTCTTCAAATCTCGCCTTCTATTGTCTGATGAACTTTGACCTACACCGAGACCCGCGCTCGCGCCATGCCCCCTAAGCTACAGTCCGCAGCCGAACCCTTCTCTGCTGGCCAGCCTCGCGAGCTCCTCCCACGGGTTGGCGCAGCCTTTCCCCGCTGCCACTTGCGGAGCTCCTCAACTCCGAAAACTTGCAAGCACATTTTTGCTCCACCATCACTTTTCGTAAAAAAATCTACACATTTGATTTCAAGTGGATTTAATGTATGAAAATTGCGCGTAATGATGATGCAGTGAATAGTGACGATTCTCTCTGACCAATCGGTAGTCTGCCGTGTTTTCACTTCACATTTTAGGATCACCTCAGCTCGCTTGGAATGAGAAGGGTCCAGCTGCAGCCTGCAGACAAAAGTGACAGAAGTTGACCTTCCATATATGGTTTGTCCCAGAAGCCACCGCGCACAAAACGTGATGACGTTTATCTTGACCACTCAGCCCACGCATAGCGCATAATAAAAAAAAGAGCCGTTAAAAAAGAGGTGTCAAGTGTCAACGTAGTAATCAGTGTACATTATGTGTTAAAATTTACTATACTATACTTATATATTATTAATATAGTATATTTATACTATAATTCCTGCAAATATTTATTTATAATAGCCTAATAATAATAATAAAGCAATGTTTCAATTCATACCACTGTTGTACATTTTATTTCTTCCAAAGTGATTTTAAGTTTCACAAACCAAGAATATTCTGTTATGTTACATAACGAGCCAGATGTGTCTCGATTTAACATTACTGAGAATTTATTGACAGAATAACAGCGGTACGAACATTAACAGTATCATTCAGCTGTTGCTGGACACATCTGCTGTGTTGGCTGCAGTGGTCTGTGAGACTGGGCCTGGGGGAGCTAACCAGAGCTAGCTAGCTAACTATTCCTGACAGCCCCCCGAAGTATATTCCTCTTACTCTAACCATCACAGGGTGTGTGCCTAAAGTTATTGATTATATGCATGTCGACCGGTTAACCCTACAGCGGCGCACATAGCGGATAGGGTTAACCTCCATTGTGTTGCTGTGCAGCCTCCGGTAACGTTACTGCAGCTATATAGCACCCGTCGGCACTTGTGGAGCTTCTCAACAACAAAGTTTGAACACATTTTCGAATCGCCGCCACTTTTCGTAAAACTGCCTATATTCGAAATCTACACAGTGGATTTCTCACCTAAAAATTTCTCAGTGTATTTAAGTTCTGTTGTAGGCTTCTAAAGAATAAAACGGTTTGCATTATGATCCATCCTGTACGTGAACCGAGATTAATTTCATCACGTTTTGTGCGCAATGTCTTCTGGAACAAACCATATTTCGAAGTTCAACTTCCGTCACGTTTGTCTGCGGGCTGCAGCTGGATTTACTTGCTTGTACCCTCGACTGAGGTGATACGAAAAAAGTAGGCCTACCTGGTAGCAGGTACAGGTACAACTTTTCCACAATGGAAAACCAAAAATAGGCGAGTAGAGTTGAGGCGAGTCGAGCTGGTACCCTGCAGTGGAAAAGGGGCTTTTGTCGCTAGATCCCTCTCCCTGGACCTGACAACCTCTCCAAACAAACACCAACCTTGTACTTCGAGTTCCCAGTCCCGGTAGAGTCAGCTAATGGGACTACTAACTGATAGATAGATAGATAGAAAAAGGAAAGAAAGAAATTGAAAATGGGATGAGAGAGGTAGAAATACAAACCTGCTTTTGCTGGTGTATAAAAAAATATGGGGAGGTGAGGAGAGGAATGAACGAAGAGGAGAGTCAAGGCACTATAATAGCTTGAGCCCTAATCAGACTGATAAGATATGACAACCTCAGAACCTTGGAGCCAACATAACTGTACTCTCTCTGTGTCTTTCTCCCTCACACACACACATATACACACCAAATGCTGGTCATTTATGCCGAGGAGCTGGCTGTCAGGCCATGTTCACACATACACTTCAAAAACGTTGCTGCCTCTGCAACTCCGAAATGAATAGCTGTAAGGGAAAAATAGATTATTGAACAGTTCAGTAAACAACTTTCCCAGGACCTGACCAGTCCTTAAGTTTGTCATTACATCAGACTGGCAATTAATTGGCTACAAGTTGCATGAAGATGAACAAAACATCAAAGACTACAGCTCTAAATGTGACAACTTTATTTTGTAGCTGCTTTTAACACAGACTAGAACTTTGCAGCACTTTATTGTGGAAATAGCCATCTGTTTTTTTATGTGATAGGGATGTGCTGTATCCCTCTTGCACCATGGAGAAGTCTTGCCATGTGCTCCTGTACAGCTCAGTGGTTGACACAAAGCCTCACCTGACCACTAAACACCCTCAGGGTTTTTCTCCCTCCTCTATTGATCTCACTACTCTCAGGATCAGCCACCTGCCTGCACAGCTGCTGCTCATTAGTTCCCCCGTATATATATAAAAGGCAGTTTCCCCACACACATTTGCCAGATGCTGTTGCGTAGTTGTTGTGGTGTCTGAGACGTTCATGTCTGCTTGATACCTGTTGCTGATGTTCTGCCTGCTGATTCAGCAGCGTTTGCTTGCCTTGATTCTGCCTGCCTGCATATTCCTGACAGTAAGCTTTGAAAGCCCAGTGAGTAAAGAGGCTTTTAACGTTACATACGCAGCTTGTTGTGTTTACTCAGGGGCCCACATTTTCGACCTGTATCATTAAGTGAAGTCAGTGTTGTCAGAGTCTCCCGGAGTTATCTGGTCTTACTAAAGGTTGGTAATTTGGGATAACTGATCTCAAATAGTTTACTTTCTTGCTCTATAGTAACCACCATTTTTCTAAGTCAGCACTTGCACACAAGAAAGAGGCAGTGTTTAAGTGAAAACAACAAACAAAATATATATATATATATATATATATATATATATATATATATATATATATATATATATATGCATGCTTTTTGTCTATTTATCTGAAATGTAATTCTGCATACAAATATCAGCAAAAAGACTCAGAAACATACTTTTAT
>NC_060163.1:14061479-14072373 GCF_021292245.1 Micropterus dolomieu
CAAGAAAGAGGCAGTGTTTAAGTGAAAACAACAAACAAAATATATATATATATATATATATATATATATATATATATATATATTAAAGGAAACAATTGCAGATCAAGACCAATGTACTGTTTAGTTCCAGTTACAGCTGAAACAATTAGACGATTGATCAATTAGTTAACAGAAAATTAATTGGCAGCATTTTACATAATCAAAGAATCCTTTTTGTTAAGTTAAAATGCCAAATAATGAGATAATATTTGCTTCTTTTTGTTATTTAGGTTGTAACTGTTGGTTGGACAAAACAAGCCTTTTGAATATATTAACTTGGGCTTTGGGAAACTGTGATGAGTCTTTTGAAAAACACATTATTTGACTGTTTTGTAATTGTAATGAGAACAATCTTGCAGCCCCAATTCAAGTATGTCACATTGAGTTAGTGTGTACAATACGATGGCCCTGGCACAGCTTAGTGGAATGCATGTTTGACTAGTCAAAATGTTTTTTGTGCCATCAGAATTAATGACCATAAGCTGTAGCTGTCACTAAAACTACAGGTGAAAACTACAGTTTTGACTGTGTACACAAAGTAAAAAGGTTATATTAAAGAATAGCAAGGCTTGACAAAAGAAAGTTTGATTATAATAAATGTCATTTATACAGCACTTTTCAGAAGCTACAAAGTGCTAATTTGAACCAGGATTCAAACGTTCCAGGACTTAAATGAGTCAAATAAAATAATTTAAATAATTACTGAGTAATATAAAACTGAAATGGAATCACTTACCCAACAATAATATACAAAAAAAAAGCTATAATAATGATAATAAAACACATAAGACATGTTGGAAATGAAACCTTGTGCTAGCATTAATAAAAAATCTTTTGAGAAGTGATTTCAATTGATTCTGCAATCCTTAGATCTCTAGGCAAGGACTACCAGAGCTGAGGGGCCGTGACTGAAAAAGCCCGGTCACCTTTAGTCTTGAGCCGGGACTCAGGAACAGCCAGCAGAGCCCTGCCAGAGGATCTGAGGCTCCGCTCTGGCTCACAGGGGAGCAGCAATTCAACTATTTATTTGATTGATTAAAGCCTGATGAAAACTTTGACTGAAGTGCTGGGGGGGGGGGGGGGGGGGGGGGGGGGGGGGTTCTGGGAAAACAAGGAAGCATATGTGTCAAACAGCCTTTAAATAGGAACAAGTGTAAAGGAGGCTTGTTTATGTTACTTCTTTAGCATTCTGAAGTGGTGGTCTGAAGGAGGGAGTCAAACTCTTTGTTGAGTGGATGTTCAGGACATTCCTAGGATCAAATTTGCCTTCGTGATGACAAGATTAAAGAAAATGTATTGAAGCTAAGCTTGTTACATAGTAATAACTTTTACTGGTCAGCATGACCAGAATTGTCAAGACGCATTTCACATCTTAATAGTCTTGTGCAAAAGAATTGCACTTTGAAAAGGTGATCAGTGTTTGTCTGAAAAGACAGATATAATCAATGATAGCAATTATTTACAGTTTCAGAAACAGCAGTGCTCTTATTCTAATTCTTAGAGTGGGTGCTACATATAATTCAACTTACATCTAACACAGAATCTTTCTTTTACTGTCTCTCGCACATATTGACTCTAGCATTGCTTTTAAGTTCTATATTGTTGTATGTCAGTGCTTTTTTAAAAATCCATAGTGAGGCGGTGTGTAAAAGGATAAGTAAAGGTAATAGTAGTGTGTCAGTGTTCTTAGACCTGGCTGTCTTTCTCTGACTCCCCCTTTCATCTTTGCTACATTTGCATCTCTCTCTGCTCTGTTTAACTCCTGGCAGATTCCTCTCCCTTCCATATATTTACTACCACTTTTACGCCACTTCATTACTCACCATAACTTCTTATCTGCCGGCATCTCCCTCCTCACCTCCCTCTGTGATGGGAAGCAGGAGATGTAGCTCTATGATGGCCAGTAGATTTTAAGTGCTGCATGACAGGTGCGGTAGTAAAGTATTGTATCATAGCAGGTGTATGAGCTTACCATTGCATATGCGTGCGTAGGAGTGTACTGATGCATTCTTCCACATTTGGGAATACAAGCAGTCTTGGCGTGCTTGGCTTAACATTTTACAGCTTTAGTCGTTGTAGATTTCATCCTAAAGGCGTGTAATGTTTCTTCCATTGAAGGTGGGTCATATTACCTCAGCATATTATACTATTATGTCAGTATTATAGCCTATCCACACTCGCATACAGATCCACAACAGCAGACTCATACAGTATATATGTGTGTGTACAGAGTAGATAGACATTTATATAGACATATAAACAGGTACAATGCATATTAAAACAGGCCCTGGTTGTTATGATTTAATTTCAGCGAATGTGATAATTTTTCTTCTTTCCGTACGTACACATAATTTTATGTGTGGGCAAGCACATGCACGTATGTGACTTAAAGTATATCACTATGTGTTTTTTGCCAACAATTGATTTTCCTATTCTGCAGCAACTCTCACTAGCTTTGCTGGCATACTCAGAGTGTGTTACATAAATAAATAGCCTAGTTTAAGCTTATTTTCATACCTTAGAACAACTGAGTGGGACCGACCACCAAGAACATATTTTTTATATCCCTCCCCATTTTTCAGCTTTTGTTTTAAGCAGTAGCTGTTTTGTTGCAAATGCTCTTGGTAAACTAGTCTGGGTCAAAAAATAGTTTAAACTTTGAAGTGATAAATTCCCATGGTGCAAATTTAAGATGGTGCTGTTCTACAAGTTTGCTTGTTTGTTTGAGTCTTTCTTTAGTTCTTACTGTCTTTCTTTGTTTTTCACTCTTAAAATGAAACAAGTAAACTTTCATACACCGAACAATTGTGTCGCATTGCGTATCCTGTTTTTGCTAGTTCTGATTTATATCATACTAATTTTATCTGTTTTATCATATTTATAGGTAATGATTGCAATCAGATATTCAACTCGAACACTGTCCTTGGTTCTGTTTTCAGAATAAGGTGAATCCTCTCAATGTCACTCCACCTATTCAAGCTGTGGACCAAGACAAAAACATACAACCTCCCTCTGACCGGCCAGGGATTATATACTCCATCCTCATTGGTAGGTTCACATTTGTTTGGGTTATGTTAGTTGGCACTAGTATTGGGCAATAAAACAGTAATGAGACAACATACATTTGTGTAACTTCCACAGATTAGATTATTGCAAAGATTTCAAGTATTTCATTTGTTGTATTAGCTGAAAACAGATATTCTGTCTGTCACTATATTGTCATATACAATTATATCATGATAGATACAGCCGACTCCTAGCTGGCACAGAAACAGACACAATCTCCTTGAAATATATGTGTTTTTTTCATTTCATCAATTTCACCACTTTTTTCTGTTTGAAGCAAAAAAAACTGTCCTGATTGGTCACGCATTACATTATTTAATGGACCATTTACTTACAACAATTAAGATTACTTTATAATTCAGAATGACTTCAGCACATCTGTTCATAGAGGACTTCAAGGGACCAAATCTTGTCAAATGCAGATCTGTGGTCTCATGGCTCCTTAGCCCAGGGCCTAATTGTTAGAGAAGGATTACATGGTTTTATAGGAAGGCAGTTAAATGTTTAGGTGCAGGTTTAAGTCAGCAGAGTAAAACTGTATGTGACTTGATAATTAACAGGAAGCTAACAGCCAGTTTGCAAAGGATAAGATGTTTCCAAAATTACAGAGATGAAATTTTTTTAAAGCTTTAAAGTACCTTAACTTGAAAGTGATTTATAACAGTAACAGTGCACCATCACGTCAAGACATTGTGATTACCGAAATTGTAAAATGCAGTCACAGAAAACGTCTCACTTTTACTCACGAGGATCTGCATAGTCCGTAAAAATGTACTGACATGACTTGATTACATTTCCCAGACTCCTCCTGTGAAACTAATCTCAGTCTCAGTTAGGATTATGTGAGACAGTGTCAGAAAGGGCAAAAAAAATGTGTTCCAATGATTTGAAAATGAAAAAATGAAGCTGCGTTTGAGGGTCAGCTGAGGAAGTGTCAGTGTTTAGATAGTATGTGAACAGTGGTTGGTAATTGCTCTGGACAGCAACATTATTTTAAAGAACTGACCATTGCAAAGTTGCAAGCAGAACATTGACGAGGTATTCACTGAAGCCTTGATTCTTGGACACAAGGACATACCTTAAGAAGAAGAGGCACTCACACAAAAATCCATAACCACAAATATAGAGGGAATCACATGGTCTTGTGCAGATGTGCCTGTGCTCTCACCAGAACTTGATTTCCCCACTGAGCAATGCAGCATTCCAAAGCAACATATATATATATGTGTGTGTGTGTGTGTGTGTGTGTGTGCGCATCCCCACCTGTGGAGAGCAGAGATGAGAAAACTGGGAGCATTAGCCTTGCCCCCCCCCCCGTCTCTCTCATACTCCACCTAGACACCCACCAGACAAACATATATTGATTCTTAAACCAATTACTGATGTATCACCCTCTCTCACACATATATATCAATATATATACACACACACACTACCCTGTTTTTGTATATTTTGTTTTTACTCTTTACTGTTTTGTTCTTACTTCTTATTGCCTGCTCTCTCTCAGGCAAACCAGAGTCCTATGCAGAATATTTCAGCTTGAACAGAACCACAGCAGAGCTCCTTCTACTCAAGCCCATCGATAGAGAACTCTACCGCAGATTTGATCTGGTTATCAAGGTGAGAAACACTCAAGCTGAGAAACAGGGGAGGCTTAACTTGACTTTCTCTCAGCAAGTATCTTATGGAAACAGCAACCCTTCAATGTGCAGTGCTTTTTTTTTAACTGCCTTTAACCCCCAAACATCCTTCAAGCTGTTGATTAGTAAATTAAGACTAACTGTTCCTCCTAAATCTATTTATTTGATGCTTCCTGTATTCTGTAAATTAAATGTCAGTAAATGTAAAGTATCAGAACTCATGCTGTGTGAAGGAGTTTTTGTCTCAATTAGGCTGGTAATGGAATTACACCACCAAGCATACATCAAGTTCGACTCTACTGAAAGTGAAAATAGATTTTTCCCTCCATAGGATGGTTTTGCTGTAGTTAAAGGTGTTTGTGTATCTGTGTATATGAGTGTACAGATACTGTGTTTATGAAATGACAGCTCATTAGTTGTGCTTTTGGGATGGTACAGCTGTTGGATCCCACATGAACTAATGAATGAGGGAAGGAGATGGAAGAGACACGAGGGAGCAAAACAGCAACAAGAATGAGATGTAAATGAAAATGGCGAAACAGATACAAGCTAATAGGAGAAGACCCATAGGAGAGTAGAGACAGAAGAAACATAAAAGCAGACAGCAGTATATAGGCTGTAGAGTCACATGTTTCAGATTGTCACACTTCAATAAACTTAGGCGTGGGAAGGTTGAAGTGTAGGCGGGAACGGAGATACTCTGTGAGGTGAACTGGAGTCATATATGCAGTATTGTGCAAAACTTTTAGGCTGGTGTGGAAAATGCTGTAAAGTAAGAATGCTTTCAAAAATAGGCATGTTTATAGACTATATTTATTAATTAACAAAATCCAGTAAGTCAAGAGAAGAAAAATGAAAATCAAATCAATATTTGGTGTGAGCACCCTTTGCATTCAAAACAGCATAAATTCTTCTAGGTACACATGGGCAATATTTTTTTGCAGGTAGGTTGGCCCAACATCTTGGAGAATTACCCACAGTTCTTCTGCCGATTTATGCAGCCTCAGTTGCTTCTCTCTCTTCATGTAATCCCAGACAGACTTGATAATGTTGAGATCAGGGCTCTGTGGGGGCCATACCATCACTTCCAGGACTCCTTATTCTTTTTTACGCTGAAGATCTTAATGACTTTTGCTGTATGTTTTGGGTCGTTGTCATACTGAAAAATACATTGATGATGCCTCCCTGATGGTACTGCATGTTGAATAAGTATCGGCCTGTATCTCTCAGCATTGAGAAGACCATTCATTCTAACTAAATCCCCAGCTCTGTTTTCAGAAATGCAGCCCCAAACTTGCAAGGGACTTCCATTATGCTTCACTGTTGCATGCAGACACTCATTCTTGTACCACTCTCCAACCCTTCGGTGAACAGACTGCTACAGCTAAAAGTTTCAAATTTTGACTCATTAGTCCAGAGCACCTGCTGCCATTTTTCTGCACCCCAGTTCCTGTATTTCTGTGCATAGTTGAGTCGCTTGGCCTCATTTCCATGTCAGAGGTATGGCTTTTTGGCTGCAAGTCATCCATGAAGGCTGACCAGACTTCTTCAGACAGCAGATGGGTGTACCAGGGTCCCACTGTTTTCTGCAGCTCTGAGCTGATGGCACTGCTGGACATCTTCCGATTGTAAAAGGAAGCATGATGTCTTTCATCTGCTGCAGTAAGTTTCTTTGGCTGACCACTGCGTCAATGGTCCTCAACGTTGCCAGTTTCTTTGTGCTTCTTCAATAGAGTTTGGACACCACATCTGGAAACCCCTGTCTGTCTTGACATTTCTGCCTGGGAGAGACCTTGTGATGCAGTAACTACCTTGTGTCTTGTTGCTGTGCTCAGTCTTGCCATGGTGTATGACTATCGACAGTAAACTGTCTGGTGCAACCTCACCTTTAATTTGGTGATCATTAGCATATTTTTGCTATATTTGTTTAATCATACACCTGATAATATGCGTACAAAATCCCTCACTTTTTGTGCAAGTGTACCTACAAGAACTGATGCTGTTTTGAAGGCAAAATTTGGTCACACCAAATATATATTTGATTTAGATTTTTCTTCTGTATATTCAGTCAAATCTTAAGACACAGACATGAAACACTTATTTGAAGCATTATCATTAAATACCACTTGCAAAAGGAGTATTGGCTGGTACAAATGGTGACTCACAGCCAAAATCAACAATAATTTTCTTTCTGCCTTTAGGCAGGGCAGGACAACGGCCACCCCTTGCCAGCTTTTGCCAACCTCCAAATCGAAGTTCTAGACGAGAACAACCAGGCACCCTACTTCCTGGAGACCAGTTACCATGGCTACGTCAGTGAGGCATCACCAGTTGGAACCACCGTAGCAACCAGTGCCAGCCTGTCTGCACCACTTGCCATCATAGCGCTGGATAACGATGTGGAGGAGGTGAGGATTAAAGCATACTGAGTTGTCATTGACTTAAGAGATAATAAGCTGATTTAATACTCTGAATATACTGAGAAAACTGTTATTACAGAAAACTGCAAGTTCTTTTTACAACTTTGTTATATCTTCTTCCTTATTAGCTGACAGACAGTAAGACACCTGTAGGTATCAGTTGAGTTTGTTCTTTCAGTCTTTACCTCCTTTTGCTGAGTTCTTTGGTTGATGTTAGCAAGGACTGTGTCTTTGACAACAAAAACAAAAATTTCCTCTAAACTTCAATGCCTATTGCCCAATGTTTCATCACAACTTGTTAATAATTTGCCTTAATTCGCTATTGAGACATTTGGAAATTGAAAGAATGGGTCTTGATTTTGGACAGAGGAAGACAATAGCACACTTCTTATTTGTAGTCGCCAAGTTGTCAACTTTGGCAGCTGAAATAATAGTAGCAGGCAGATTTTATTAGCTGTAACCAGCTTATTAATTAAGCCAACAGTTGCTCAAAGAGTCACTTGAAAAACGCTGTTTCTGGAAAACTTTATTCTATATTTCAGTCTGGCTCATCAAACAAGAACCCTGTAAAAGGATTCTTAAACATGCACTTTGTTTCAGGTTAGCCAGGCATGCTAACCTTTGCAGCTTAAGTTAGAGCAAACTGACTGTTTAATTCATGCCTGACACTTTTGTTTTTGATTTTTTGGAAATCTAAATAAATAAAGACACGACCGCCCAAAGTCTTTAGATGTGGAATATCACTCATTTTACAGCACCATGCACAGCACTTCAATAACTTTCCATCCTTATATAAAATACAGGTCTCAAGTGTATAAACAACCCAATTCCTGTCTTCAAGCACAATTAAATTACCATGTAAACAAAACCAGCAGCATGGTGAAATGAAGGATCGAGCCATTGAAGTGTCTGTTTCAGCCCTTCTTTTTGTTCTACTGAATCTCTGCTTTGTGCCTTGCTTGCAGTGTCTGAAGTGCCCCATCTAATTTCACTCTGAATCTGGATAGTAAAACCATTCCCCTCTTAAATTGCCTCTCTGTGATAATGTAAGAATTTACAGGGCTGCAACACCGTTATCGCCGATGCATTCCCAAGAGCTTAGTTTGTTTAAGATGTAGCATAGGCATTTTGACAAAAACAAGCTTTGGTTCATTGCTTTCTAAAAGACCCCCACAGCAGGGAATGGGCTTAGTGGGGATAAAGTGTGTTTTTGTGTGTTCTTGAGACTGTGTGTCTGTGTGTGTGTGTGTTTCTGCCGATAGATATACGTTGAGTTATTTTAAATATTGCTAACCCTGGTCTTTCCTCAAGCATTTAGTCCCAACAATGATGATTAGTCCTAATTGCTTTTATGTGCCATCTATCACTTTTATTTATGTGTGTGTATACGACTGTGAGTGTCTGTGTGTTTGTGTGTGTCCTGTGCGTGTGTGTTTATTTATGACTCAATATCCACACTGGCTACATCGACAATATTATCAGCTCCCCTCCCCTACCCTGCTGAGCCAGCCTTATCCAGGACCTCACACACACACACACACACACACACACACATATGCAGCATACACACAGAAGAAGTGACTGTGTGGGTAATGTCAGAGGAGGATTTGGATGTGTTACTAAAGGTGTTACTTTTGTTATTTGCTCTATTGATTATTCACTGTGTGCTCATCAAGCATTATTCCTTTAATTGAACCGATGGTGGTGCTTAGTAGCCTTCATTTCATTGCTGTGGCTGCAACACATTCTCATATAGAAACGACAGAATAGGTCTATAGTTGATGCCTCCAAAACAACCTATATGAGTTTTTAATGATTCCTAAAACGACATGTACGAGCGTTTTCTCCAAAACGACATATATGGGCAGTTTCTGTTCCCCATTGCAACACAAGGTTAACCGGTCGACATGCATGAAGTCACGGTTTAGGCACACCCTGTGATGGTTGGGGTTAGGGGCTTTGGGGGGCTGTCAATGCCTTTAACAGTAATGCTAACTAGCTATGGCTACATGAAACGTTGCAAAATGCTACCTAAAACACTTAAAGCAGACACTACAAAATGGCTTTTTTTTTTCACACGGGTAAATGTCACCCAAATCATCTAATCATCCATTCTACCTACCGCAGTCATCTAACCATCCACCCTAATCACCACCTCCAAGATAGTAATTTTGTGGTTATTTATATACAACACCTGTTTTTTCACTTGTACTTGGTTACACGGCCAAAAGAGGCCTCTCATAACGTAAAATTCGGCAATTTTAAGGCCTTCAACTATCGACCTATGTTGTCGTGTTGCTGTTTTCTTGGTGAGGACGGGCTGTGTGGTTGTAATGGGTAGCTCCCAGGTGTAAATATGTTGCAGCTTTAAGGAAGGTACACTACGCTAGCAATTACGGCGGAGCACACACATTCAACAGTACTTTCCCTCGGTGATAATGCTTAAAGAGAAAAGTTCACCATGGTAATGTCCTCTCTGTTCCTCTAAACATTTTTCTTTCTCTTCCAACAGACCAGGGATCCTCAGCTCCAGTTATCATTGGACACCTATCATGATGTTTTCTCTGTGTCTGCTACTGGAATCAGAAGATATCTCACCCTGGTGCAGCCCCTGGACAGAGAGACACAGGACTCCTATACGTTCACGGTACTCTAGAGCCTTGTCATTTGTGTGAGAAAGAGAGGGGATAAACGTCTGAATACATTTGAATAACTCACTTCAAATCAGAGACCCTTGACTACCCATAGCAGTGGTCTTTAAAAAACACTCTTATCTAGAGAAGAGGTGGAAGAAGAGGGCGGTAGATGGATAGGAAAGAGAAGTCATATCCTGTAAGGAAGGAAAAGCAAGATAAAGTGAGGGTAGAGAGAATGCAGGGGATGGCGGTGCAGGTGAATAAGAGAAAATGGACTTAGAAATAAGAGAGCAGGAGGTTACAGAGAAAAGAAACAGGGACAAGAAGGACCAAGAATAAAAGAGAATAGAAGAAAAGAGACTTGCGCTCATTTCCTTTCAGTCCAGAATTTGAGTTGCCTCCACTACTGCTTAAAAATATATTTTTTAATTTTACATTTCAGCACTGCATGTGTTTAATATGTCTTAGCAGGGCTAGTAGGCTAGTTTTTCAACATTCAGACCAGTACTTCCTTTGCTCAGTGCAGAAATAGATGTAGAAAACAAGATTCAATACAGTGGTTGTTATCCCTATGTGTGTACCTTGTTCCGTCCGTTTTCCTTTTTCTATTCATCTTTGTGGCTGTCTTCCAAGCCCATTTCCCCCTCTTTTCTCTCCTCCTTTTGTTGCTCCTCTCCTTCTCAATCTGCCATTCTTCTTCTCTTCTTCTGTGTCTTATTTCAGTGCAATCTAATTCAGCAGCTTCTTTATTGGTAGAGCACACAGAGGCTGGCCATTGCCAAGCTCAGAGTATTTCTGTGTGTGTGCCACACCATATGATGATACAGCATTGTTACTTCATGCAGCAGTCTGTTATCTGTCAAGTTCAGTCTGGTTACACTGACAGTGTGCATTTGTGACTGTGTGGGGGAGTGCAGCACACTGTATGAGTTTATGGGTGCTTTTGTGCGCATGCAGCTATTTGGAAGTTAAAGATGGAAAACGCAGAAGGTCTGGCGTATTGATTGAAAGGCAGAGGTGTACAGTAATCATCATGAAAGCCTTGCAGAAGAAATTAAACTCGAGGAGGGAGAGAGAGAGAGAGAGAGAGAGA
>NC_060163.1:14072473-14085741 GCF_021292245.1 Micropterus dolomieu
ATTCAACAGTACTTTCCCTCGGTGATAATGCTTAAAGAGAAAAGTTCACCATGGTAATGTCCTCTCTGTTCCTCTAAACATTTTTCTTTCTCTTCCAACAGACCAGGGATCCTCAGCTCCAGTTATCATTGGACACCTATCATGATGTTTTCTCTGTGTCTGCTACTGGAATCAGAAGATATCTCACCCTGGTGCAGCCCCTGGACAGAGAGACACAGGACTCCTATACGTTCACGGTACTCTAGAGCCTTGTCATTTGTGTGAGAAAGAGAGGGGATAAACGTCTGAATACATTTGAATAACTCACTTCAAATCAGAGACCCTTGACTACCCATAGCAGTGGTCTTTAAAAAACACTCTTATCTAGAGAAGAGGTGGAAGAAGAGGGCGGTAGATGGATAGGAAAGAGAAGTCATATCCTGTAAGGAAGGAAAAGCAAGATAAAGTGAGGGTAGAGAGAATGCAGGGGATGGCGGTGCAGGTGAATAAGAGAAAATGGACTTAGAAATAAGAGAGCAGGAGGTTACAGAGAAAAGAAACAGGGACAAGAAGGACCAAGAATAAAAGAGAATAGAAGAAAAGAGACTTGCGCTCATTTCCTTTCAGTCCAGAATTTGAGTTGCCTCCACTACTGCTTAAAAATATATTTTTTAATTTTACATTTCAGCACTGCATGTGTTTAATATGTCTTAGCAGGGCTAGTAGGCTAGTTTTTCAACATTCAGACCAGTACTTCCTTTGCTCAGTGCAGAAATAGATGTAGAAAACAAGATTCAATACAGTGGTTGTTATCCCTATGTGTGTACCTTGTTCCGTCCGTTTTCCTTTTTCTATTCATCTTTGTGGCTGTCTTCCAAGCCCATTTCCCCCTCTTTTCTCTCCTCCTTTTGTTGCTCCTCTCCTTCTCAATCTGCCATTCTTCTTCTCTTCTTCTGTGTCTTATTTCAGTGCAATCTAATTCAGCAGCTTCTTTATTGGTAGAGCACACAGAGGCTGGCCATTGCCAAGCTCAGAGTATTTCTGTGTGTGTGCCACACCATATGATGATACAGCATTGTTACTTCATGCAGCAGTCTGTTATCTGTCAAGTTCAGTCTGGTTACACTGACAGTGTGCATTTGTGACTGTGTGGGGGAGTGCAGCACACTGTATGAGTTTATGGGTGCTTTTGTGCGCATGCAGCTATTTGGAAGTTAAAGATGGAAAACGCAGAAGGTCTGGCGTATTGATTGAAAGGCAGAGGTGTACAGTAATCATCATGAAAGCCTTGCAGAAGAAATTAAACTCGAGGAGGGGAGAGAGAGAGAGAGAGAGAGAGAAGGATGGACGGCTATGAGACATGGAGGATGATATTCATTTAAAGGAGTCAATCAGCTTCTTGGCAGATGAGCCTGTGGAGAAGATTGGTATCAGTGAAGAAGCTTCTGTTGATATGCACTTGGATGATTTCTAAAAAAAATGGAGTCACTGGAGGAAGTTCACAAAAACAAAATGACAGATCATTTTTCGTGAATTTAAAGCACTGTGGCCTGCTTAACCAACATTTTAAATGGATGCGTTTAATGCGAGTTATTTATTTATTTTTTTACATACAAGAGCATGAATGCTAAAATGTTTGTGTGTTGATTGTAGGGCACAGGAGTCCAAGATGATGTCAAAAGCCCTGCTGATCATAAAACAAATATAACACAACATACAGAATTTGATATAATTCTTAAATTGATTTGGCACTAAGCAATCCAGACAGCCTGTCTATTTTTGAGTGTTTTTGAGTTTCATCCCATCATTACTGACACTTTACAACATCTCAGAAATTGCCCTGTCTAAAAAGCTACAAGTCCAAATGTTTTAAAATGACAGGGAGCAAATAATGTATATAATAATGATGAATGCGTTCTGCTTAATGGAATAGCTCCACGTTTTGGGAAACATGTTTATTTGCCTTACAGCCAAGAGTCAGATGAGAAAATAAATAGTGCTCTCATGTCTGTACAATAAACAATAAGCTAGAGCCAGCATGTGGCTATCTTAGCTGGTAGCGCGGAGAAAAAGCTGGCTTGGCTAAGTTGGCCAGAACTGTACAGCTCAGTAATCAATTTATATCTCCTATAAATATACAATATACATATTTTGTGTTTCCCCCTATCTTTTTCACTAAGCTAACCTAACCGCTTAGCTGGATATTTAGTGTGTAGAGTGGTATTAAATCTTCGTATCTAACTTCGTATCTCCTGGCAAGAAAGCAAATTAAATAAGAATATTTCCAAAAATGTCAAACTCCACCTGGCACAAATTACTCTGGAGAAACTATTGGGTAATGCGCATGGAAGGTGCTTTTAAGCAGTAATTTACAGTGACATTATGATTAATTGGACAAAAATGTTTGTTTATAGGTATTTTTGTATGCTATACACATTTTAATCAGCCAGCAACAATCATGCGAAGAAATTGTATAGGTAAAATTATGAGAGACAGCTGGGGCAGATTGATTCAAGGATTTTTTAAGAGTTTTTCAGTTGCACCCACAAAAACAGTGATCCCAGAACAGGGATTTAGATCAAAAAAACACAGAACAACTCTGCCTCAAAAGAAACAAGGAAACAAACAGACGCTATCAAGATGTCAAGGACATACTGAGTACACAGTCCGCCCACCTCAGGATTCTCAAAAGGTAGCTTTTTTGTAGCTCGGCTGAAAGTAATATTTTCTACAAGAAGGAACATTCTCATTCTTTGCTCGTCAAAACAATGCAGTATACATTCTTTCCTTTCATCCCTCTCTTTCTGCGTCTCTGTCTCTCCAGCTTTCAGCATCAGACGGTGTCCAGCACAGCATTCCGGTTACAGTGACGATAACAGTGTTGGATGCAAATGACAACACTCCCACTTTTGCTAATGTCTCTTATAATGTCAACCTGTTTACTGATAAGATGCCTGGAGAAACCGTGTTACAGGTACACACAGTCACACACACTACACATTTTAATGTTATTAAATACTTTGTGTATTTGCAACATACTTTATTAAATGCTTACACTTGATATGGATGGACTCTCATGACATAATGTGAAATTGAAACTTCATCTTTCATTATGGTGTAAGAATGTGTGTGAGTGTTTACACACATGGCACTTTAGTGTGTTTGTATATCTCTTCCCAGCTGTCAGCAGTTGACTCTGATGCAGGTCCCAACGGTCAGGTCACCTACCGGATCCTGGCTGGTGACCAAGGACATTTTCTTATTGGCAACAGGTAAATATATTACATGTGTTGTAATATTATTTAGATTGTATTGATTATGTTAAAGGAATAGTTTGACATTTTGAGAAATACGCTTTCTTGCCAAGAGCTAGATGAGAAGATTGGCACCAGACTCTCGTGTCTGTGAGCTAAATATGAAGCTACCACCAGTAGCCAGTTAGCTTGTCTTAGCACAAAGAAAATGGGGGGGGAAACAGCTAAAATGGCTCTGGCCAACACGACAAGAAAAAAAAACACTTAACAGCACCTCTAAAGGCTTGTTTACACATCAATTTCTAATAAAATCATCCTTCACAAATGTGCGTCTGATAGAACGGACACTTCTATATTTTGCACTTCAGAGATCAGAAATCAGACATACTTTATTGATCCTCGAGGGGAAATTCTTGAAATTCACTCATGCTATTCCTGCGTAACCGTAACCTGAAGCATAGTTTTACACTTTAAGTCCATTTTCTTCTGTGTTTATGAGCCTAGTGATTGTATGTGCTGCCAAAATGCAGCTGACCTCAGTAATGTGCCTGAAAGCATCCTATGTAGATGCTGACCGAGGACTGTAGCTGTAGCTGCTGCTGTTGCTCTAGCATCCTGCTTTCGCTTTACAGGCTGGGTAGACATTGTGTCAAACTTTCTAATACACACAATCTCTTTTAAAATGTAAAAATTGTGGTTTTATGGGGTTGTGTGGTGGTCTATTTCTTGACGATGATGCAGTCCCTTGGAGACTTGTCATAACCTTGAGGCTGCCGCGCAGCCAGGAGAGACTAACCAGTGACATTAAAGCCATATTTGCAGACATATCTTACTATTCCTTTAACTAATTCAGATTCTACAACGTGATATTGGGCATGATACCAGTTTGTGAAAGCATTTTCTCTGCAATACTCTCAGAATAAAAACTAAATATGTATTCATGTTACATGCTACACTTACTGCCTTCATTATAATAGTAATGAATAAAATAATTTATTAATCATGTAATACTGAATGAACTGTTTCCACAGCACTGGGGTCATTACTGTGGCACCAGGTGTCGATCTCACTGTTGGGCGGAGCTACGCTTTGACTGTAGAAGCCATAGACAACGGGCATGTTCCTCATAGGAGGTAAGCGTTTCTCTCTGTCTGCTTCATCAGTCTTTCCCTCTGTGTCTGGAGCTGAAGCTTGAAAGGTCATCAGATTTCCAGAGCTTTCACACTCATTGTCAGACTCTGCAGCACTCGCCATCGCTCCCTCTTTGTTTCACTTTGCCTGCAATTCCCTCCATCCTGCTCACTATTTTCAGGTGAGCCGTTTTCATTTTCAGAAAAATATTCCGAATTATAGTTTTACATTGGAAAATGGCAGGAAAGAAATCTAAGAGAGGGGAAATGGGTATTATACGTGTGAAAAGGAAAAGGAGAAGAGTGAAGTAGAATCAAAGGTAATGACATGGCGCCTCTCTACTTGTTACTAGTTCTTCGTGTCAAACGGAAAGAAAATTACACTGTCTGCATTTCAGAGGAGGGACAGTTGAAGTAAATGAAGGCACATCACATCTTCAATAAATGATGGTAAAAAAAGACAATGTAATGCACTCTGCCACTGTCGCGTTCTAATGGATAAGGACTGACTTGATAAGGTGAAATTTTTTTATTTTTGTTCTCCCCTGCCTCCTGTTTCCCATCTCCTGTTCTTAATCTCTCCTTTGTGAATTAAATCAATAAGGAGCTGTAACTTTCACCAACTCACAAACTTTATTCCCCAACTTTGGTTATTTTATGGGAAAAGCAGCTGCTCCTAATATTTTAACTCTGAGTGTATTGATTAGGTAGCTAAAGTCTGGCAGAGAGCAGTTAAATTGTGAATTTTTTTTGTTTTAGCAATTACCGTGCAATATCTGATAACAGAAGCGAATCCAGCCATCGAAGCGCTCACCAATTGGAACATGGCCAATCTATGTTGCTCAGCAGATTGATGTAGCAGCTGCACTGGCAGAGAGTTTAATTCCTTTAGTGTTTTTCTGCTGCACCGTGCCTCAACTAAAGCAGGGACTCAGTGGGAACATGGCATGTGCTTTTTGCAGGTTTCAAATAAGAGGGACAACATGCTTCAGAAGGTGCTTCTTTTGATGCCTGTTGGGCCCCTTTTCCGTTCAGTTTTCTTGTTTCCTTGTATATTATGTAACACAGAAGCGCCATAAGAAAACATAAATTTGGCATCATTGAAAACAAAAGCCAAGACTGAGCACCAGCGCCAGCCTGAACAACGGCCTGTTGTTTGCTGATACTCAGGGCACACTTGGGTGTAGTTCTTTGTGTTTTGCTCTTTGGAATATCTTAACAAAAGGATAAATTAGCACTACAGTTTCCTTGCAGAAAGAACAAACAAGCCACGTCCTTGCTCTGTTAAAAAAAAAAAAAAAAAGGGTTCATTACACACACAGGAACATTTAATAACAATCGCTCGTTAGGTAGGTCTGTGTGAAAGGAATGGTTTAATAGGTTTGTATAGGCTGTGGAGATATCCCTCCCTTCCTCAGTTAGTGGTGTGTTTTATCAAAACACACTCTAATGAGCAGTCAGATGCTGCCGCTATCAGCGGCTAACAGTGGAGATTTCTGTTTATTAGTCTCCTGATGAAAAGGTAATCACATTTATTCAACTCACCTCACACCCGGTTAAATGTTAGAGTATAAGAAATCAGTATGTTTTGCATATGACAGTGTGTCCATCAGCAGAGATGAGGAGCGGGCTACAGAGGTCTGGTAAACTCACATCTTTCTAACGTTACACCCCCAGATGCTTTTCATTTTCAAACTTTTAGTCTTCGGCCCAATTGACACCGCTTCTGGAGCCATGAAAGCCTTTATACACCTTTTTATCACCATATGCAGTAGTACTCTCTTATAACTGTAAACAGACTTTGAAGTGTAACATTAAAAGTCATTAAAAGTGGCAACTGGTACTATGGTGTTCTGCATGCTTTGTCAAAGATGAAAAATAAAGAAACTGCACTTATTGGGGGGATTTACTAAATTTGTCAGGCTGAACAACCAGTCATAGAGCTTTGACTGCCTTAACCCCGATTCAATATGCTCAATCGACCGTACGCCCACCATTTAAGGCCAACTAGTACCCACGGTGCCGGACACACCACAAAAACTAGAGGGTTATGGTCAGCCGCAGATGCTCAGTGATGGAAAAATGCTGCCCTATGGCTGAATGTCGGCTTGGCCAGTGCCTTTCGTGCCATAACATCAAATTGAAACAAAGTTTCATTTGAATAGATTTTGCTTCAGCTTTGAAGGTATTTGTCTAGTAGTTATGAAAACGGGGGAACAAGTTTTATTTGCCCTAATCCTGGTCCCAGTCCTTTAACATTGGTCTCACTCAAAAAAATTTACTTAAATGTTGATTAAATGTATATCCGACACACTGGAATAACAGCTGTAGGCTACTCAATTTGACACACCTCATTTACATGAGCTACTTGATCCAAATACTTGACGTCAAAAATATCAAGTTGATAACTTTCGAGCTCTCATTCATATCACATTAACAATTTGAGAGTTTAGCTTCTGTCCTTATAAATGATCTTTGGCCCAACACAGACACCGGCTGCAGGGAGCACTTTCACCAGACAACAGACAAGTTTAATTTTGGCCTGTCATGAAGAATTAACGCTAATTAGTAGGACATGGTATAATCTGCCACTGGCAACGTTTGTCATTTTAACCGATGAAAGAGACGGTCAGTAAAATGCAAAGCTGCTGAATATTTTCAACACTACTACTCTTTGCTAATGATAATAAGCATCTGAGTCAGGCGAATCTGTGCATTTTGCCAGTTTAAGTGTCTGAACTCAAAGTCACACGTCAGTGAGCCCAAATATTTTCACTTTCACACCCTCTAATTTCCACTTACATATGCAGCAGAATGCTCAACAGTAGCAGGCAGAGGTGGATAAGACACAGAAAAGTTTAGTAAAGAAAGGAGTAGATTTTGATGGGCTTTGTTTTAGCCGAGACCAGTCCATTAAAATACGCCTGGATTGGCCCCTATAACGATCCTTAGGATTCTCTAATCAAAACGAATAATTAAATACTGAAACCGCTCATCATCTCGGGAACAGCACAAATTACATTTGCTTCATCATTTGACTTGTGGGCTGTCCTCAGATTTACCCAAATCAATCAATCTGTGTCTAATAGATAAATCTAGTTTTACAAAACAGATAACACCTTAAGTGTAGAATAACAATTATTATTATGGCTTTCTTATAGCTGTATTAAAATGATTGAATATAATGTTTTATTTGTTTAAACTGCAGTGGATTGCTCTCTCCAACAGTGTTTGTCAGTCATCATAAAAACTAGAATCCTCTGGTATGTGGTTCCAGTTATGTAGCTGCCAAATCAATACAGAATTTGAACCACTGCAGATTGAGGTGGTTCCAGTGATTGGCTCACAGATTGTCCCCAAATTTCCCCAGACCCCCTGTTTATCTCAGCTGAAAACATAACCTGCATAAGGAATCAATATCTATCTCTGCTACCTGATTTATTAAAACTGTGGGTCAGGACCCAAAAATGAGCTGTGTGTCCTCTTACTCGTGGGCACCAACAAGACATAATAACTTTGGATCTCAGCTTATGAGTATTACGTCTCCATGTTAGGGGCCTGGAACTGTTGAAGAACCCTTGAGATACATGTTTCATTGAGATTAGAAGTGCTTTTTCATGGCCTAGATAGATGCACCCCAGAATACTGAAAACAGTTTATGCTCAGGGCTCTCATTTATACTTTCATCAAATTGTAGGGTAAGAGAGAAAAGAGGGCACCACCAGAGAGAACAGATGAGATGGGATAAGATGTTAGATAAATAGCTAGATAGAGATCAAAATGAAGAGATTATTGTGTGCTGTACTTTAAGAGGCATGCAGTAAATCATGGAAGTGATACAAAGTAATTGTTTTGCAAGTTGCAAGCAGTATTGGGCAAGCTATTTAAAAATAATATATACTCAGTACATATTACTCATATTACTTTACTTTTGTTACTTGGCCCAGCTCTGTTTAAACCTTCTGGTTTAAGAAGCAGCCGAAAGCAGCCAGCCTCCAGTTTGGAGGTACAGCAATACAGTTGACTGCCTGCTGCAGAATAAGATGCACTTTATTAATCCCACAAGGGGAAACTCAGTGTTTTCACTCTGTTGTTAATGTTAGTATTTTACACAGGTCTGAAATACACACACGCACAAAGAGGACCTATAGCAAAAAAACATGGAGAGATGTCAGGTGCGGTGCCCCAAGCGGTTGGGATTTCAGGGACTTGCTCAAGCCCACCTTCGGCAATGCCCAGGATTTTAATTAGCACCTCTCCAGCTACCAGTTCACACTCTGTATCTGTGGGCCGAGTTGGACTTGAACCGGCGAGCCTTTAGTTTCCAGCCAAGTCCTTATGGACTGAGCTACTGCCACCCCAAAAGGGAAGGGGGACGGGACCCTATTTCTCTGCATTTAACCCATCCTATTTAGGAGCAGTGGGCTGCCATCGTACGGCGTCCGGGGAGCAGTTCGGGGTTCAGCCTAGTGCACACTAGAGGATAATTGGAACAATTTTTGGTCAAATTCGGCCCCTCTGATAAATGTGTGGGTGTTCCCGAGTTCAGGGTGGTCCGAACAGATTATTTCAATTTGTGTTATTTCGTGTTGACCAGTAGAGGGGAATAGAGTTCCATCCTCCTACAACAAAAAAAATATTATTAACATTATTAGTATTTTTCTTTAAATAATTTATTATTAAGTTTGCCCTGCCTCTAAATATCATAGGCCACTCAGCCTCAGCGTCAAGTCATGTTCTGTGGAGTACCAACCCTTTTGGGCGATTTCAGTCTGGTTGAAACGATCACTCTGATAAACTATCATGTTAAGGCATTTTATTTTATTTTTTTACTGCAGGAACTACAATGCAATCTTTAAGGGTTCCGGGTGGGCTTGCACTAACATGTTTTTATCATACAAAACCTGTTCCAAGAAGATTTGTTGTATTTTTTGCTCAAAGCATTTAAGCAACTCTTGATTTCCACTAAAATACTCCTCAGATCAACATGGCTAATGTTACCTCAACTCAGAGGAGCAACTCTATTGTGTTATTAAGAGAAATACCATTCAGTTGTTTTAATAATCAGGTTAAATTAATTAACGAAAAGGCTTTCTTAAAGTTTTCTGCCAGAAAAGCTTTATGAAGTCAGGTGACATAAAGAGTCCCAGAAGGGCGCAGGTTTGGTGAAAGTTTTGTAGTATTATATCGTATAAGTATTGACTTATTGTTTTAACCCAAACCATCTTTTCCTAAACCTAACTAAAGGCTTTCTAACACGTGGTAAATGTTGTGAAACGGTTGCGGTTAGGTTAGCTTTTGGCTCTAAAACTACTTGGTTAGGCTTTGCATGAATGTACTGCTTCTCAGCACTGAAAAACAGACTTGAAGAAAATGTACTTTGAGTTACATGAAGTGTGAGCCATTATATGCCTGGTGTAAAGAGCCATATTTAAAATCGAAACATGTGTTGCTTGTCAGACACTCATGAGATGAACAACTGAAAAGCACCGCAAAAAATCATTGAATGTAGACCAGGGAGTCTTAATTAGAAGAGCAGCAGCTTGATGCTGAGAGTTCAGAGAAATATAAACAGGACAGTAAAGTGCACTCACCTAAATACTCATCTAACCCAATAATGATTTGCTGGACCACCAAATAGCTCTAAATGGCTGGAGAAGAGGAGGTTATTTATGTGTACAGCAAGGCTGAGTGGTGACGTGAAGTTTGAAGAGGACAGAACATGCTCATAATTGCAAGACTGTTGTGTTCAAGACTAAGCAACTTTTTTGCCACATTCGCTCTATAAGAATCTAATGTGCAGCTGGTGTTTGTATGTACACACGTGTGGGTTTGTGTGTGTACTGTAGAAGTAGGAACAGTTACAGTATATGTAACCATGTCTATGAAATGGATAATGAATATTAAATAAGAAAGAAAGAATTGCTTCCTCTGGTAGACAGAATTTTAGGATGCCAAAAAGAGAGAAAGTAGGACCCAGCTATGGAAGAAACCATGACTGAATAATCTCCACTCCCTCAATCGGTTTTCATCAATAATGCCATCTGAATTGTTTTAATAAAACACTGGCTTTCACTCTCTCTAGCGGCTTACATTTCTCCTGCCTTTATCTATTTATTTATTTATTGTTGTGAACGTAAACAGATTTTGTGGGCTATTGTTTAGACCCGGGGTTCTTTGGCTGTTACAGTCGATGATCCAGTTTGAGTGGAGTTAATCTCTCCCTTCTCTCCCTGCTGAAACTCTGCACTCTCGCCAAGTATGAACACAAACTAAATCCCTGCGGTATTTTACCCTGAAATTCAGGGTGACTTAAACCTAACACCACTTGTTTCATGTGGGGGCAAAAATGGGAAACGGGTGTACTTGGGCTTTTTCCAACCCTTTGATTAAGAAACATTATTAATAAACAATTTGATAAGGTAAATAATTTAGTACATTCAAACCTCACTGGCTGTTGAGCCAGTCACTGTAAACTCATGCTGTACAACGTCCAAGCTCAAAGAACTTTTATTTTAAACTCAAGTGGTGACTCTAAGATACGTTTCTAAGATGAGTCAAGAGACTGAATATGGCAAAATAGGTTTTTTGAAATGAAAAGAAATAAGAAGTCTAGAATATTCCCACTTGATTGCTGTTGGTGCCTTTAAAAACATAATGCCCTGAATATTTGACTCAGTTTAAGCTTTATATAGCATCAATGAAGAGTTTGAACAAGCTAATACAGTATAGGTGCATCTCAGAAAATTAGAATATTGTGAAAATTATTAATTATATTGTAAATTTTTCCCCGTAATTTAATATATAGATATATTCTAGATTCATTGCACATACAGTGAAATATTTCAGGCTTTGTTTTAATCTTGATGTAAGTCTAAAATCTATATCTCAAAATATCAGAATATTAGAATAAAGAATGTATACTGCAGAATTGTCAACCTGAGAAGAGCCTTTAATCTCTCAGTCTGGTTCAGTACACACAACCACAATCATGCACAAGACGTCAGACTTCACAGTTGTCCAGAAGTCACTCATTAACACCCTCCACAAGGAGGGTATAAGCCACAGAAGGTCATTGCTAAAAGGGCTGTCTGTTCGCAGAGTGCTGTATCAAAGCATTTTCATGGCAAGTTGACTGGAAGGTTAAAGTGTCGTAGGAAAAGGTCCATAAGCAACAGGGACGACTGCAGCCTTGAAAGGATTGTCAAACACAGCCGATTCAAGAACTTGGGGGAGCTTCATAAGGAGTAGACTGATGCTGGAATCAGTGCACCAAGAGCCACCAGGCACAGATGGAACCCTGAACAGACAGGAACAAAAACACAAGAACACCTGAACAGACTGTATCAAAATACACAGAGGACAGACACATGGACAAAACAGACCGACAGGCAGACCAAAACCAAGCACACAACAAACCCCCTACAGTGACCATTTCAAAATAAAACAGGGAAACAAACAGATACACAGATAAGGATTGTGACACCGACTTGTCCAGGAAATGAGCAACAAGTTTCGCATTCTTAGTGTCAAGCCAGTCCTGGACCAGAGACAACGTCAGAACCGTCTTACCTGGGCTAAGGAGAAAAGGAACTGGACCGTTGTTCAGTAGTCCAAAGATCTCTCTTCAGATTAAAGTAAATTTTGCATTTCATTTGGAAATGAAGGTCCCAGAGTTTGGAGGACGAGTGGAGACGCACAGAATCCAAGTTGCTTGAAGTCCAGAGTGAAGTTTTCACAGTCAGTGATGATTTGGGGTGCCATGTCGTCTGCTGGTGTTGGTCCACTGTGTTTTATCAAGTCCAGAGTCAATGCAACTGTCTACCAGGAGATTTTACAGCACTTCATGCTTCCATCTGCTGACAAGCTTTATGAAGATGTTGGTTTCTTTTTCCAGCAGGACTTGGCACCTGCCCAGATTTGGTAAAGAAAAGTTATTTATTCAAAGGGTAACAACTGACACGCTGGAAACTGTAACAGAAAAAGGGCCGATTGGATGCTGCTTAAACCAATGAAAACAATATAACCAAAAAGAAATCTCTACTGAGAGAGATTGCTAGTTAACCTATGCAAGGTAGTAAAAACAACAAACAATTTCAAAACCAAAACACAAAGAGAGCAGCACCCTTAGACTAGCACAAAACAACTACACAGAAGTAGCGATATTGGTATAAAGCTAAACCTGGGCCCTATTTTCATAAACAAGGTTAACATCAATTATTCCAAAATAACACACTCGTGTTCAGCAAACAGTATTCTAACAGCCATAGACACAGTGAGGCACACCGATTAGTGCAAAGTGGCAAGCAAACACTGTATTTAGCCACAGTTGTTGTCAATTTCCATCTCTCGATTGGAGGAATCCAGCACTGGCCGCGCCAATCGTCACCGAGCCCAGCCAGACAGCAGGTGGAGTCGATGTCATTTGATCCAATCCTCAGCAGGCAATCCTACAGCTTATTAGCATACATGAAACCTGTACACCTTTCACTCAGAACAATTAAAGTTGTCCAGGATCAAATTTCAACACTGAATTATCTAAAATAATTAGTATAGCAGATGTCACTTCTCTTTTCCGTTGAGTATTAGTTTTATTTGCAGTTAGTGCATTGTTATCTCCCAATAATATAAGGCGGTCATTTGCCAGAGAGCTAAAAACTGTAGTTCTCTAAACTGTGAACCAGGTAATCAAATATTTGCAGAAAGACAAACAGACAGAAGGACACGCGCTGTTTACGGTGGAATAAACAGCTCTGTCAACTCAAGGTCATTATGGTGTGTTTTATGTTTATTAAGTTATGTCTAGGCTATTTATCAGAGGGGAAGTAAACACTGTGTAATTAAGACTTAATTTTAAGTGAAACAATATATGTCAGATAGCACCTCAACTGCCTCTTGGTGTTAT